>NW_019228573.1:361397-386058 GCF_002742605.1 Olea europaea var. sylvestris
TTTTTTTTTTTTTTTTGATGCATTAAGTTGTGATTCTGTTATGAGGCTTGTTTAAGCCTTGTTTGGTGGTCATTAAATCATTTTTGCCCTTGAGGTAGCAGAGGTGGAAAAATATTTTTAATTGAAATTGTTGATGGAGAAGTTCGTTTGTGGTTTTCATTAAAGAGTTCTAGTTTATTCCTTGCAGTGAAATTTATCTTTGGGTAGAATTTTTTTAAAGTTTTATCCATTGCGGTGGAATTCATGTTAAGGTGAAGATTTTTAGAATTTGGGTATGACCCAAATTCTTTATTGAAGATAATTAAGAGTTCTAATTAAGTGTACATTAAAAAGAATTCTATTTAGAATGCTTTTGGAGTCCTATTCGAAGTCTATTGAACAAATTCTAGTTGAAGTTCTGTTTGAAAGTCCTATTGGGAGTTCAAATTTGTTTTATATTTAAAGAAATCAAGATAAAGTAACTTTGAATATTTTATTTCATCTACAACTCTATCTTTTAGGGTTTCGATTGTTCCCTATATATAGTTGACTCTTCATTATGATTTTGTAAGAAGTTAGAAACTTTGTAAACACATAATCTTGGTATTCTTTCTCCATATAATAATAAAATCTCTATACTCAGCAAATTATATTGTTCTCGTGTTCTTGTGATCAACTATTTCATATTATGGCTTAACATCTTATTTTTCTTCCAAAAAGTGGTATTGTATTAATTCGATATCATCTTTTGCTTTTCACAACAAACTAGTATTAGAGTTGTTTCACTTCCAATAAAGTGGTTTCAAATCTGGTCCGAATTACAACAGTATTTAAGAGCTTGCAAGTGTAATAATACATCCAAGAATGTTTAGCAATTGGTACTAATACACTGGTTTTCTTGGCCAGTACTTGGCCAACCACACCATTTTGCACAATGGCCATTTCCTCAATGAATCTTCAACACATATCTACTTTCTCGTTTGTACAACTGTAATGAATGCTCCAGGATGGTCGAGATGAAAGACAACATAGTATAATGAATGATTTTAATAAGGACGATATTGGAATGTAACATGGATGAGACTAATCTTGCCTCTATATAAAAGAGAAGATGTAATGAGTATTATTCATTTTTGGTATGTGTTCACACTTATTTGGTTTTAAACAAGTTTTCCTTTTTGTTGTGTGTAAAAATGATGTATTGGGAATACAAATGGCTAAATTGTTGTTTGAAGTGTTTCACAAACCAAATTGTAACTACCATTTTACACCAATACTAATTAAAAAAAAACTAAATAATTTAATGAATTATTTCAGCAAAAAAAATTATTATAAAGCTTTTTACTTAAATTGAAATAATTAAAATTAAAATATTATTTAATTAATTAAAAATGAAACAATACGTTTTATCATAAAACGAAAAGAATTAAACAAAATTTAAATCGAACAAAAAATTATTTTATTATGAATCTTGCCTCTACATAAAAAGAGAAGATGTGATGAGTACTATTCAATGTGTTCATTTTTGGTACGTGTTCACTTATTTGGTTTCAAACGAGATTTCTTTTTTTCTTTTTTGTTTTTGTGTGTAAAAAGGTTGTATTGGGAATACAAATGGCTGAATTGTTTTGTGATGTGCGTTTCAAATTGTAACTATTATTTTACACCAATACTAATAGAAAAACTAAATGATTCAACGAATTATTGCAGACAAAAAAAAATTATTATAAAGTTTTTTACTTAAATTGAAGTAATTAAAATTAAAAATAAATATTATTTAATCAATCAAAATTGAAAAAAAATACGCTTTATTATAAAACAAAAAGAATTAAAAAAATTTAAATCGAACAAAAAATTTAATTATAATATGAATCTTGCCTATATATAAAAGAGAGGATGTGATGAGTATTGTTCATTTTTGTACACGTTCACTTATCTGGTTTCAAACGAGTTTTCTTTTTGTTGCGTGCAAAAAATGTTGTATTGGGAATACAAATGACTGAATTGTTCTGTGACGTGTGCTCCAAATTGTAACTATCATATTACGCCAATACTAAAAAAAAAAACTAAATGATTTAACAAATTATTACAGACAAAAAAAAAATTATTATAAAGTTCTTTACTTAAATTGAAATGATTAAAATTAAAAATAAATATTATTTAATTAATTAAAATTGAAAAAAATACGTTTGATCATAAAACGAAAGGAATTAAAAAAAATTAAATCTAACAAAAAATTATTTATAATAAGAAGAAAAAATAAATTTTAAAATAATTTTATAAAAATATATAATAAAAACAAAACAAATTAAACAAAAGAAAGTCACCAAAATTAAATAAAGAATATTTAAATATTATTTAATTAAAATAGAAAAAAAGTAAGTTTTATCATAATAAGACTAGAGTTAAAAATAATGTCAAATAAAAAAATTATTTATATGATGAAAAAAAAAATATCTCTCCATAACACGGAGAGTATAAAGAATATATAAATATTATTTAATTAAAATAGAAAAAAGTAAGTTTTATCATAATAAGACTAGAGTTAAAAATAATTTCAAATAAAAAAATTATTTATATGATGAAAAAAAAATCTCTCCAAAACAAGGAGAACTCTCCGTGTTATGGAGAGAAAATCTCCAATTTTTTTTTTTTGCCTTTTTTTTAAAATCTTTTTATATTATAAATATTTTTCTTCTTGATTTAAAATTCTTTTTAATTCTTTTATCTTTATGATAAAACTTAATTTTTTATATTTTAAATAAATAATATTTATTTAATTTTTGTTTAACTTTCGTAATAATATTTTCTTTAATTTTTTTGTTTTTATTATATATATATTTTTAAATTGTTTCAAAAATTCTTTTTCCTTATATTGTAAATAATTTTTTGTTCGATTTAAAATTCTTTTTAATTTTTTGTTTTGTGATAAAATGTAATTTTTTCAATTCTAATTAAATAAATTCTTTTTTCAATTTTATTTATAAAAAATTTTCTTTTCGATTTAATTTTTTTTAATTCTTTCTTTTCTCTTTATTATAAAACTTACTTTTTCAATTTTAATTAAATAATATTTATATATTCGTTATTTAATTTTCATAGTTTTCTTTTGTTCAATTTATTATTTTTTAATATTGTTTAAATTTTTTTTCTTCGTATTATAACCAATACTAATAAAAAATAGTAAATGATATAATGAATTATTGCAGTAAAAAATAAAAAATAATTATAAAGCTTTTACTTAAAATGAAATAATTAAAAATAAAAAAAACATTATTTAATTAATTAAAATTGAAAAAAGTACGTTTTATCATAAAATGAAAAGAATTAAAAAATTTTAAATCGAACAAAAAATTATTTATAATATGAAAAAAATAAATTTTAAAACAATTTTATAAAAATATATAATAAAAAAAGCAAACAAAAGAATGTCACGAAACTTAAATAAATAGTATATAAATATCATTTTACTAAAATTGAAAAAATTAAGTTCTATCATAAAGAGAAGAGAATTAAAAAGAATTTTAAATAAAAAATTATTTATATGATGAAAAAATAATCTCTTCATAAGAGATTTTTTTTTCAATTTAAAATTCTTTTTAATTCTTTTCTCTTTATGATAAAACTTAATTTTTTTTCAATTTTTAGTTAAATAATATTTATATAATTTTTATTTAACTTTTGTAATATTATTTTGTTTAACTTGTTTTTTTATTATATATATATATATTTTTAATTGTTATAAAATTTCTTTTTCCTTATATTATAAATAATCTTTTGTTCAATTTAAAATTCTTTTAACTTTTTTGTTTTGTTTTGTGATATAACATAATTTTTTCAATTCTAATTAAATAATATTTATTTTCAATTTTATTTATAAAAAAATTTCTTTTCGATTTAATTTTTTTAATTCTTTCTTTTCTCTTTATTATAAAACTTACTTTTTCAATTTTAATTAAATATTATTTATATATTCGTTATTTAATTTTCGTAACTTTTTTAATATATTATATATATATATTTTTTGAAAATTGTTCTAAAATTCTTTTTGTTTTATGATAAAATGTAATTTTTTCAATTTTATGTAGAAAAAAAATTTTAAAAAATTTTCAAAAAATATATAATAAAAACAAAACAAATATGAAGAGAAAAAGAAATTTTAACGTAATATTCTTTGTTTAATTTGTTTTGTTTTTATTATATTTTTTTAATTTTTTTTTAAAATTTCTTTTTCCTCTTAAATTAGTTTACTATGTGGTAAATTAATTTTAGAGAAAGGGTATAATTGTCTCCTCAATTTTTCAATTAAATCATGTTAAAAACTTTCATATCACACATGTAATTACTTTCAATTTTTCAACATGTGTGGCCCCGCCGTGTGTTGGGAATTGGGTTGCTTTAATGTGGTCAATAACGTGTGTGGTAGAAAAATTATGTTCTTTTTTGCTTTTCCATTTTCTTCTACTTTCTTTACTTTTCCCATTTTCTTCTTGAGATAGTGAAAAAAATGAGAAAGAGACGACTACAACGCAATTTCTTCATCCTGCGATTGAATTGGTTTCCTTTATCTTGTTGTTAATCGACAAGTATAGTGGGTTGTTTTCGAACTTTTTTCAATTCGTCTTGTTGTGATTTTCAATGAGTTTTTTTGCATCTAACTATGATTTCTTCATCTTTTTACGTGTATAGTTCTAATTTTGAGTTCGTGAAATTGACAGGCTGTGTGTTAATATTAACAAAGAGAGGTATATAATTTTCTAATTTAATTTATGTTTTTTGTGATTAAAATTGTCTATCTTTGTAATAGTTATTTTTTTTTCCCGAATTTCAAATAGATTATTGAGTTCATAATGCTAGTTTTTTAGTTCTTTCTTGATAAATTGATTTTATCTTTTGCTTCTCTTTTATGGTGAATTTTCGTGAGCATGTTAGCAAGTTTTCTAAAGAGGAAATTTTGATTGGTTTGTGATTTACATTGAATCTATGTTTGAGATTCATGTATTGATTCTAAGAAAATTTGAATTTAGTACTACATTGCTGAAATTTTTGTAGGCACTTCTTGTCGTGTTTATGAGTTAATATTTTATATTTCTTTGATTTTCTATCTTTAGTTCAAGTTTAGGCAATCCGACTTCCATTCACTACAAATCAGTTGCTAATTTTTGCAAATATTGTTAGACGAAACTCTGGTTTGGAACATATTATATTTTACCTAACCTAACTTTATCTATAGAATGTGGAGATAAATAAGTTTCTTCTTAATATTATTTTGGTTTAAATCTCGAAAATATTAACGTTTTGGTAAGTCCATGAATTAAAAGATTGACCAATTAATTGATTTGCTAGGTCATCAATGCTCTTTAGGAAATCTCTCTCTCTCTCTCTCTCATATATATATATATATATATATATATATATATATAATTTGTTGTTGTAAAGAGAAGGCAAACTCACATTGCATTTTGAAACTGTTTGTGGTTATTACGTTTGTATTACTAATTATGAAGGCTATTATATGTTTAGTCTTGAAGTTATCGAGTTCGTAATCTTCCTTTTAGGTTTCTTGAAAAGAAAACTTAGTGAGAATATTAAAGAAGAGTTTTACTTAGATGATTTGAACTCATACAACACGATTGAGCTTCTGATAATAAAATACCTCCTATTTCTCACTCACTTCTCGCATCGTAAAAATTGGCTTGAACTAATGGCTAAAGTACACTATTAAAAATAAAAACTAAAAGATGTAAAATTTTATAGTTAATAATATTTGTGGCATCAAGTTCACTGCATTGTTTTGCATATTCCCTCGGTGTTCCTTTTTAATATTTTGCCACATCATTTGTCAATTGGCAAGGCTTGTTCGATAGTAAAGTAAATTTTGATGTTTTCAATTTATGTATACATTGGTTCAATGAGAACTTCTCAAATCTTTGCAGTTGAATGAACATAGAGATATTCTTCCTTGGAATTATCCAATTAGATGTCATACCTATACTCCTACAAATTGCCCAAATAAATGATGGGATTTTGCTCGAAATAATCCTTCAAGCCAAATTGTGGCTATGAGTAACTTGCTTCTTATCTCCTCTACTATTAATAATTTTTCTAAGATTTTCACACTCAATTCCTCTGTCAGTAATTAGCTTCATGTTTCCTCTGTTTTATATGCTTACATATGTTTATTAGTTCATTTATTTACTTGAACTATGCATGTGAACCCTATAACTAAATTGGTTACAAATAAAATTAAATGCAATTGTAACTATAGTGATTATGAAATAAACTGTAACATAATTTACTCCTCTTATGCTCTTCCTATATTTATAATCATATTTCATATTTTATGAATTCTCTACTTCAGCTATCTAAAGCTTCTTTGAAAAAAAAAAAATTATGTTTCCTTATTCTATTCATTTTCTCAGGTACGAGCTTAGATTACATTACATCTAAAATCCAGTTTCTTCTCTTCTTGTTGGGAGGTCATGTGCAATGTTATTTTTTATTTCACTATTTTCCTCCTACTTTTGGTCAAAAATTAAGAACATTTCAAATATTTGTAATTTGACTGATTTTTTCCCAATAATTTTTCTTCTATGGAATTCTGTTGTCTATGTTACTATATATTTTAATGCGCTCCATATTATGTTGGTGTTGGATAATTTAGTGCTTTAAATTACTGGATGTTTCATGTTAAATCATCGAGAAATATAAGAATTAAAGCGGAAGCATACCTGAATCAGACATGGTTAATGCAATATGAATTTCGCGGTATGATCTTTCAAATCTACACGCAGTCTCCTTTTCCTCTCTGTGATGGGATGCAGTAGAGAATGAATAATAAGTTTCGTTGCGTGTGATCTGGGGACCATAACCTATTTATATAGAGATACCCTTTGAACTAATTCGGCCCATCATAGAATTAGGACTTGGGCCCGGTCTCTACACATATGTAAACCCATACTTTAATTGAATACATTAAAGCCCAAAACTGAAACCTTATTAGATCACTTTAATTGGGCTCAACCGAATTCGATAGCCTATAATTTAACACACAATTATTTATACATACAAGCTCATCTTTAATTAAAAATCCTTACAATCTCCCACTTGGGCTATATGTGTCACCTTATAATTGTGCATTAAAATAACCTTATGAGTACTCAGAATTTTGCTATCATTACCGAATGTATCCCCAAACAATCCCGTTCATCAATCATATCAACATAGGATCAAAGCTGCTTTCGCTACTTTCACGTAGCTAAACCCATCAATGGTCACGGATATCGATATAACCGAATGACATGGATCAAGCATGGATGTGTAGCATGGAGATTACATGTAATGTGATCTGTAACATGCCTATTTCCAACTGATCCACCTTAATACCTTAGTGAGATCATTTTAAACAAGTTCAAAGATAATTAACCAAATAACTTTATAACTGAAAATAACTTTAACTTTAAACCGTATTCAAAATAACAGTACATGTGTCCAATATAAAAAGCAAAAATGCAAACTCCCACTGAAACTAGATATTCTCAAGAGACATTGCACCCATATGAGCAGTGTACTCATGAAAGACCTTGGGTATCAATCCCTTAGTAAGCGAATCCGCAACCATGGAGTTTGTCCCAATATGCTCTATTGACACTTGTCCACTCTGAACTCTTTCTTTAACAGCAAGGAACTTGATCTCTATGTGTTTTGACTTTGTCGAGCTCCTGTTATTATTAGAATAAAACACTGCTGATTTATTGTCACAAAATATCTTAAGTGGTCTTTCTATATTGTCCACAATACGCAGCCCAATGACAAAATTACGCAGCCATATTCCATGATTTGATGCCTCATAACACGCTATAAATTCCGCTGCCATAGTGGAAGTAGCTATGAGTGTCTGCTTAGCACTCTTCCATGAAATAGCACCTCCAGCAATCAGGTAAATATAGCCTGAAGTGGATCTCCTACTATCTTGGCATCCCGCGAAATCAGAATTAGAATAACTGATGATCTCCAACTGATCCGATTTCCTGTATGTGAGCATGTAGTCTTTTGTTCTCTGTAAATACCGCATAACCCGTTTGACTGCTTTCCAATAATCCATTCCCGGGTTACTTAAATATCTCCCAAGCATCCCAACGATGTACGCTATATCCGGACGCGTACAAACCTGAGCATACATCAGACTCCCTATAGCTGAGGAATAAGGAATCTTCTGTATTTCTTTAATTTTCAAGTCATTTTTGGGGCACTGACTTAAGCTGAATTTGTCTCCTTTAGCCACATGGGTGTTACATGATTTACAATCTTGCATGCCATATCTTTTAAGTACCTTTTCGATATAGCTCTTTTGTGATAATCCAAGAATACCTCGAGAATGATCTCGGTGTATCTGAATTCCTAATACAAAAGAGGCATCACCAAGATCTTTCATCTCAAAATTCTTTGCTAGAAATCTCTTGGTTTCGTTCAATAAGCCTATATCGTTGCTGGAAAGTAATATGTCATCGACATATAAAACTAGAAAAATTTACTTGCTTCCACTGAACTTGTGGTATATACAATCATCGACCAAATTCATCTCAAAACCAAATGAGATGATCACCTGATGAAACTTGTAATACCATCGACGAGATGCCTGTTTGAGTCCATAGATGGATTTCTTTAATTTACAAACCATTTGCTTTGCGTCGTCTGATACAAAGTTTTCTGGTTGTACCATATAAATTGTTTAATCAATGTCACCATTGAGAAACGCTGTCTTAACATCCATCTAATGTAGCTCAAGATCGAAATGCGCTGCCAATGCCATTATAGTCCTGAAAGAGTCTTTCGAAGAAATCGGAGAGAAAGTCTCTTTATAATCAATGCCTTCTTTCTATGTAAAGCCTTTTGCGACAAGACGAGCCTTATGCCTCTCTACATCACCTTTTGAATCCCTCTTGGTCTTAAATATCCATTTGCAACCAATGGGTTTCGCACCTTCAAGCAATGGAACGAGGTCCCATACGTCATTGTCCTTCATGGACTTTATCTCTTCATTCATAGCATCGAGCCACTTTTGAGAGTTAGAACTTTCCATGGCTTGACGGAAGTTGATCGGATCATCTTCCACCATTCCAATGTCAACTTCATGTTCTTGAAGAAATACGATGTAATCATTCGAAACCGCACTTCTCGTCTCTCTCTAGTGGATCTTCTTAATGGCATTGGTTCTTGAGGGTGTAGAGTTTGTTCTTCTGGAACAATTTGTTGATCTTGAGAGGGAGGTATGACATTGTCTTGATCCAGAGTTGCTTCTTGAACAATATCAGGGATAGAAACCTGATAATTGTCAATGGCAATTGGAGGAATTTCAACATATTCCTCCTCAAAGACAAAGCCTGTAACCCTTTCTTCCCCCGCAAACTCAACATCCTCAAAGAACCTAGCATTTCCTGTCTCGAAAATTGCCTTAGTTGTGGGATCATAAAACTTGTAACCCCTGGACCTTTCAAAATATCCAATGAAATAGCAACTGATGGTCCTTGCGTCCAGTTTCTTTTCATTTGGCTTATAGGGCCTTGCCTCAGTTGGACACCCCCAAATATGTATATGCTTCAAACTAGGCTTCTTCCCCGTCCAAAGCTCATATGGGGTTTTATCAGTGGCCTTAGTTGGAACTCTGTTGAGTATATAAGCTGCAGTCTTTAATGCTTCACCCCAAAGAGATATTGGTAAGGTAAAATGACTAATCATACTCCTCACCATGTCCTTAAGTGTTCTGTTTCGTCTTTCAGCAACACCATTCATAGTGGGCGAACCTGGCATAGTGTACTGTGGGACGATACTGCATTCCTCTAGGAATTTAGCAAACGGTCCTGGACGTTGTTCACCTGAACCGTCATATCCGCCATAGTATTCACCCCCACGGTCAGATCTGACGCTTTTAATCCTTTTATCGAGTTGGTTCTCAACTTTAGCTTTATAGTTTTTGAACACATCCAGTGACTGTGATTTTTCATGAATGAGATATATGTAGCCATATCTTGAAAAGTCATCTATGAACGTTATAAAATATTGTTGACCATTCCAAGAACCCGTAGGGAATGGTCCACAAATATCCGTATGTATAAGTTCTAAGACGTCCGAAATCCTATTGGCTTGAAATCTCCTTTTATTGGTTTGTTTTCCCTTTATACAGTTGACACACAAATCATAATCTGTGAAGTCAAGAGGGTCGAGAATCCCGTCAGACACAAGTCTCTCAATTCTCCTTTTGAAGATGTAACATAATCTCTTGTGCCACAACGAGGCAGAATTCTCGTCGTTTAATTTTCGCTTTACACCTCGAGTACTTACATGTAAGGTTTCATTATAAAAAGCAATTGTATCAATTGAATAAAGATTATCGTAACCTGATAAAGAACCGGAACCAACCAATTTTGAATCATGAAACAAACTAAATTTTCCATTTTCAAAAGAACAAGTATAACCAAATTTGTCCAAAACAGAAATAGAAATCAAATTCCATCTAAAAGACGGTACAATAAATGTCTCAACAAGATCCAAATAAAATCCAGTCTTTAACAATAATCTAAATTTTCCTATTGCCTCTACTTCCATTCTATTGCCGTCGTCAGCATAGATGTATCTTTCACCATCACTTGGTTTTCGACAACTCAGGCAACCCTGCATAGACATACTGATGTGAGTTGTTGCACCAGAATCTATCCACCATGTATGTCTAGGTACCGAAGTTAAATTAACATCAGAACAAACCAAATGAAGAAGAGTACCTTTCTTTACACGCCATGCGTGGTAATTGGTGCAATTCTTCTTCTTATGACCTGCAGCTCCACAGAAGAAACAACCGCCTTCAGTTGGTTCCTTATGCTGTTTCTTTTACGGTGCTGTACCTGTAGCTTCCTTATTAATCTTCCTTTTCTTGTTGCTTTTGTCCTTAGAGGTGGTGGCTAAATGAGCACTTTCTATCTTTTCATACTTCAGTCTTTCCTCTTCTTGGACACAGTGTGAGATGAGCTCATTAAGGGACCATGAGTCCTTTTGACAGTTATAGCTCACCTTGAATTGACTGAAATGTGCCGGAAGGGATATCAGAACCAAGTGCACTAACAAGTCTTCAGATAAATCCAACTTGAGTGCCTTTAGTTTTGAAGCAATGTGAGACATTTCCATAATGTACTCCCGAATATTTCATTTCCCTTTATACCTCATTGAGATAAGATTTGCCAAAAGTGTACTTGTTTCAGTCTTTTCATTCTTGGCAAACCTCTTCTCAAGGTCCTCAAAGAAACCCTTAGCCGTAGTCACCTTATCGGACATAGTGCCCCGGAATGCTTCTGGAATAGCACGCTTCATGACCATTAAGCTTATACGGTTCGATCGTTCCCACTTTTCCATCTCCCTCTTGTCATCGGAGGTACTCTTATCAGTAAGTGCAGTAGGTTGATCGACCCGTAAAGCAAGGTCTAGGTCCATGACTCTGAGAACAATCATAACGTTCTCTTGCCATGCCCTGAAGTTTGTGGCATTTAACATTGGAATTGAATTGATGCTAGCAGAGATATTAGCAGCAGAACCTGAAATTGAATTAGAGAACATTTATTATGAATAGCTCATATGAATATCTTTAATATGCAAATAATAATAATAATAATCTCAAATAGTGGTAGGACCCATCACAAGATACCAAGCACAACATCAATATCCAGTCTTTGGACAGAGATATTGACTTATAAGCGGTACTCTTGGCGTACTGATCAAACATTTACGATAAATAACGTGTCAATCAATAAACATTTCTTTGGACCGATTTATTGATCACACATTAAATAAATAATCGTCACACGTTTATCACCACAGGTGCATGTGTATTCGGCTAAATATTGACCTTCCTTTGGGCCGACCAATATTCCCATGAATAACACGTGCACAAACACTTTTTAACATTCTAAGTTAGTCAATTTTCACAAGAAAGGTTGCTTTGGCAACATGTTGCTTCAATTAACTAACTTTCGAATATTATATCTCTTAAAAGAGTCTTTAGTACCAAAATTTGAGAAAGAGAATCACCAATTTTGCATATTTTGATTAGTTTTAAACTTTAGGGGCCTTAGGATTAATAATTCAAAACTTTAAGGGGGCAAAATTAATTAATTTCAAACTTTAGGGGTTGAAATTAATAAACTTGAAACTTTAGGGACCAAAATTAATTAATTCAATACTTTAGAGGATCAATTAAATAAAATTTTAAAACTTTAGGGGCCAAAATTGACCAATTCAAAACTTTAGGGATCAAATTTTAAAAATTTGAAACTTTAAGGGTCAATTTGAATTAATTATAAACTTAGGGGGCCAATTTGAATTAATAATTAAATTTTGAGGGCTTTAATTATAAATTCAGAACTTTAATGGCCTGAATTAATTAATTTTAAAACCTTAGGGACTGAATTATTAAATCCGAAACTTAAAGGCCCAAAACCTAATATAACTTAAAGGTTAGGGACTGAAACCTTAATTTTATTACCCTAACCCTAATTGCAACTAAGGACCTCAAATCATCTAATTTACAGAAGAGGCCCCCGCCCCCAAAAAAAATCCAGAAAACTGAAGAACCTACAGAATTTTCTTCTCTTTCTGATGGCGGCGCACTCCATCGCCACCCGGAGTCGGTGCCTGTAGCACCGGATCAGTTAACAATTTATCCACTTTGGTGGATCTCTAACCAATTACTAAATATACAAGTTATAATATTATTTAAAGCTATGAATTCCGTGCAAACAAATCTAGAATTCATAATAAAAATGGATTCAACAGTTTTGATTCCAATTTCATGTCAAGGCCGCAACATTATATTGCTAAACAAATGGAATTAATCAACCGACAACCCGGATTCATGTTGCAGCCATAATTAGAATCCATAAACTGAAACCCAAAAAAAAACTGATTTCTTTAAAACCAACCGAAAATTCTAGAAAATTTTAAACTCAAAATCTGTAATCTTAAATTCCTCAAACTGAATATCAAAGATTTATTCCAGATTTGAATCAAGAATATCATGCAGTAGAATTTTCAGATTCAACAAAAATTAAATCCAAAAATTGTTAAATCTAAAAACTTCAAATATATTGCAAGAACCAAATTAAATTATTCGATTCTCAATGATTCAACATGAACCTGGCTCTGATACCACTTGTTGGATAATTTAATGCTTTAAATTACTGGATCTTTCATGTTAAATCATCGAGAAATATAAGAATTAAAGCGGAAGCATACCTGAATTAGACATGGTTAATGTAATATGAATTTCGCGGTATGATCTTCCAAATCTACACGCAGTCTTCTTTTCCTCTCTGTGATGGGATGTAGTAGAGAATGAATAATAAGTTTCGTTGCGTGTGATCTGGGGACCATAACCTATTTATATAGGGATGCCCTTTGACCTAAATCGGCCCATCATAGAATGAGGACTTGGGCCCGGTCTCTACACATATGTAAACCCATACTTTAATTGAATACATTAAAGCCCAAAACTGAAACATTATTAGATCACTTTAATTGGGCTCAACCGAATTCGATAGCCTATAATTTAACACACAATTATTTACCCATACAAGCCCATCTTTAATTAAAAATCCTTACAGTTGGTTCTAAAATTTTTACCTATTATCGACATTTTTATTATCTTGGATATGGATTCTTTTACTCTAATGTTCATATTTAAACTATGTATGACTCAACATATATAGTAATAGTTTTTCTCTTTTCTTCATGTAGTTACTATTGCTTACTTTTAGCTCCAACTACTTGATAATTTTCTTCCTTATTAATTGACATAATGGAACCACATGCTCATCGAGAGTCCTATTTGTATAAAGCTCAAACTACTTCTAAAAGTACAAGTTAGTCACATGATGCATTAATTCGTCAACAACGAAATCAAAGACTAAGAGATCGATGTTGTCAAGCTGAAACTAGATTCATTAATCATCGTAAAAGAGTAATTTAGCCTATGTTATCTACAAATAATTATCATGTTGTCCATGTACATGAACCTACAACATACTATCATTCTAAGCCTTCTACTTCCAACAATGAAGCATTGAACATATGCAATACTAAATTACAAAAGAGTTCTAACCAATTAAATGTATTGTGTATTGCATATGTATTACCGATATGCACATATTGTAAAGATTGTGGTGCAAAAAAATCCTATAGAGAAAGTAAAGGTTTCTGTTTTTCTAATGGGAAAATTAAACTCTGTGTCTAAACCACCAACTGAACTATACAATTTATTTACTTCTAAAGAACCTACATGTATGGAATTCAAAAAAATTGTCAGGGGATATAATAATCATTTTATATTCACTTCATTTGGGGTAAAGTATGACAAAGAACTTTTTAAATCATACAGATGTATCTGCACATTTAGGATTCAAGGTCAAGTATATCATTACATAAATCCAATTATGTCAGAAAATAATACGCCTTCTTATATTCAGTTATATTTTTATGACACAGATAATGAAGTTGAGAATTATATGAAAATTTCAGAAAATTTTGTTCAATCTACTTTGATTAGTTTAATTGAAATCTTTAAAATAAATCCATATAGTAGATTCTTTATATCTTTAAGTAATATGACGAATTTACACGATCATCGAATACAAATAAGATGTGATTCGGGACTTGATCAAAAAGTTTTCAATACTCCTACGGCGTCTCAAGTTGCTGCTGTATAGGTCGAAGATGATGAAAATGCAAATGTTCGTACTTGAGACACTACTATTTACAGTCATTCTAGTGATTCACATAAGATTCATTACTACTATGGTTGTTATGATCCTTTACAATATCCTTTGCTTTTCTCATATGGAGAATCTAGTTGGCATGAAGGCGTTAAGAGATGCAACAACAAATATTTTCAGTCTCAATGTCTGTCTGACTTAGATGGTTTTCCTAGCACAGTAACTTCCGCATTTGAAATTATTGAAAAAGTGGATGAAGGTTTATTTATATTTTTTCTTTATAGTTCTACTTTCTACAATGTAAATTAATAAATGAATATATTATTTTGACCTTTTACGTCATGCAATACTTAATGGAACGAAGAAACAGTTTTAGGTCTCTTGCAGAGAATACTATTCATACAAATTCCAAATTTGGTAAGTCTTTATTACTTCACACTGGTAGATTATTTCAACAGTTTGTTGTGGATATGTATCTTAAGATTGAAACTGCTAGGTTAGACTATTTTCATAATAACCAAAAACAAATTCATGTGAAACTATATCAAGGTAGTAGATAGTGTTGAAAATGGAAAGTGAGAGGGTACAAATTTGGAAGAAAATTTGTCCGACCACAATCCTTTACATATGGGCCTAGGACTTGCTAATAAGATACATGGATGCGATGTCTGTTGTGCAGTGTTATGAAAAACCAGACATCTTTTTTACTATGATATGTAATCCTAATTGGATAGATTAAGTAAGAACTAAAGTATAATGATGAAGTTCAAAATCGACCAGATCTAATTGCACGTATATTTCGAGTAAAATTAGAAGAGTTAAAAAATGATTTACACAAGAAAAGCATCTTAGGCCAAGTTGTTGCACATATATGATTGAATTTAAAAAATGAGGGCTCCTTCATGTACATCTATTGTTGATTTTTAAATCTCGCCATAAAATTTGTTGTACTGAACTGGTTGATATGATAGTATGTTCTAAAATTCCTGACAAAAATATATACCCCCATCTTCATTCTATTATTGTTAAATATAAGATGCATGGTCCTTGTGGAAACCTTAATCCTAAAAATGTATGCATGGAGGCAAATGAATGCTGCAAAAATAAATACCCTAAAGGTTATTGTAACATGACTAAATTTGGTGATAATTCATATCCATTGTATAAGCGTAGCAATAATGACATCTCTGTTAAAGTTAGAAGTCAAATGTTAGACAATCACTGGATTGTACCATATAATCCTTATTCAAGTGCGAAATTTGATTGTCACATTAATGTTGAAGTATGCTCTTCTATTAAGGCTATAAAATATTTGTACAAAATATGTATACAAAGGACATAACCGTATTAATTTCACAATTGGCACAAATGAAGCAGAGAAAGAAATTGATGAAATTTTTGCTTATCAATCTGCTAGATGGATATTTCCACCTGAAGCTATTCGGAGAATTTTTTCTTTCAATTTGTAATAAATTTGTCCTATTGTTTATTTTTTACAGCTTCATATTGAAAATCACCAACAAGTGATATACAATAGTTATGACAATTTATCTACCATCATTGAGAACGAAAATATGAAAACAACAATGTTGATAGAATTTGTTCGAATGAATCAAACAAATGAATTTGCTCAAACATTGTTGTATTGAGATTTTTCTACACATTTTGTTTGGAATACTAATATAAAAATTTGGACTCCAAGAAAGAAGCAAATTGTTGTAGGACGAATTGTCATAGCAAATTCTTTTGAAGGAGAACGCTATTTCCTCCTCATTTTTCTTAATCATATTCGAGGGCCAATATCATTTCTTGATTTACGAACTTCAAATAGGGTAACCATTACAACTTATAGAGAGACTGCACTTCTACATGGTTCATTAAGTGGAAATAATCATCGTGAAGAATGTTTATTTGAAGCTATTATTTACGAAATGCCAACTTCTTTAAGACGACTATTTGCTACACTACTTACGGTTTGTAACCCTAATCATCCAACATTACTGTGGGATAAATTTAATGCTTATATGATATGAAAATATACCTACAGAAATTGCTAAAGTACATGCTCTACAGAATATTGGTGGTCTTCTAGAATCATTGGGTAAAAACATAAATGATTACGGAATAGTTCCATTCAGTATAAATATAGATGAGGATGAAAGGTTAAGAAGAATGGTTATAGAGGAGACGACCAATTTGGATATCAAAGGAGACTATGCTTGTGTAGTGAGTTTAAATAAAGAGCAATAGTTTGCATATGATGCGATTATGGAAAAAGTTAAATCAGAATCAAATGTTGCTTTCTTTATTGATGGTCCAGGTGGAACAAATAATTTTTTTTTATATAAAGCACTTCTTGCTACTATGAGGTCTCAAAATTTGATTGCTTTAGCAGCTACATCTTCTGGAGTATTGTATTTCTATAACTTTGAGGTCGAGCAGCTCATTCTAGGTTTAAAATTCCTTTAGATACATATGATGAAGTACGTTGCTCCGTTAGCAAGCAATCAGCTTTAGGAACTTTACTCGGAATGTGTAAGTTAATTATTTTGCGATGAAGCACCCATGGTAAATCGTTCTTCTGTTGAAGCTGTGGATGAAATGTTCAGAGATATTACTGATTGCAATTTGCCTTTTGGTGGAAAAGTGGTTGTTCTCGGAGGAGATTTTCGACATGTTTTACCAGTTATACCAAGAGAAAAAAAAAAAGGATATAATGAAAGTTAGCTTAGTCTTCTATGACCTATGGCCATTATTTATACATCTACCATTGATTGAGAATATGAGGGCTAAGCTGGATCCCACATTTTGTAATTATTTACTTAGAATTGGAGATAAAACGGAAGAAGAACATGCTTGTAACTACATTAAGCTTCCAGAGAGTATTACTCTACCATTTGAGGATGAAATTCAATCTCTAAAAAATTGATAAATCATGTTTTCCCAAATATTGAAGCATATGCTAATAATTTACATGTAATGGTAAATCGAGTTACGTCTACAAATGAATGTGTCGATCATATTAAAAGAATTTTACTTGAACAAATTTTAGGTCAAATTTTCACATATTTTAGCTTTGACGAAATTGAGAAATCAAAACAGAGCTTCCAAGAAGATTTTTTAAATAGTTTAACCCCAAATGGTATTCCACCTCATGAATTGAATTTTAAGGTAAATTGTCCTACAATGTTATTGAGAAATATTAATCCTTCTGAAAACTTATGTAATGAGACTAGGGATGTCAACGGGTCAAGCCAACCGTAAATTCATGAGCTTGACTCGCTCTCATGGTGAGCCGAGCTTGTGGCTCATTTGAACAGCTCGTTCGTTTTGGGCGAGCTCGTGGACCGAGCCAAGCTTTGGCTCGCGAGCTCGTCAATTTTTTTTAAATACAGAAAAGCACAAATAATTTAATGTAGACACTTTAAAAAAAAGTGTTAAAAAAACACAAATAATTTAATGCATTTTTTAAAAAATAATTTGATGAAGATATATTTTTTTTTATTTCTATCATATTGTAATATTTCCTAGAATGAATAAAATATTTATGTAATAAAGACGAATTTTTTTTGAAATTCATTTACAAAAAATACATTTTTTTGATTTCTTTTTAAAGTAGATAAAATGTAAGCACTCCTCCTTTTTTCGGGCTTGGGACCGATTGCATTAGTTTTAAGTTGGTGGAGTTAAAAATTGTGCATGAACCACTTGTTGTAACATGTACAATTTTTTAAAGAAAATTAAATTTAACGATTAAAAAATAAAGAATTTTGATTAATATAATTAAATCAAATATCACTTACATGATGACAAGCAACTTCAGCGTATGTATCTTGTAGTCAAAAATGAGCGTCCTGTCAGTCCTTCACGCACATTAACGCTTCCAAAATATCTTCTTTCAGTCGACTCCTGACATCAATTAAAACCCTTTTACCTGCATTAAAAACACACTCCGAAATAACAGTGTTAACCGGATGTGTCAGCAAATCTTTCGCAATTGCAGAAATAATTGGCCAACGTCTTTCATAATTTAGCCAGAATTCAATTACTTAGCAAATCTTTCGCAATTGCAGAAATAATTGGCCAACGTCTTTCATAATTTAGCCAGAATTCAATTACTTCTTCTAAACTTTTTTTAATTATTTTGTCTATTGTCACGTTATGATTGAAGTAAACAATTAATTCGGCGGGCATCTCAATTTGAGTTGCGATCGATGTTTGATAAGATGCAAGTGTAGACGACATGGAACTAGATGAACACATCGCAGTTGCATCATATCTAAATGTATTAATGTCTTGAAATAAATTCATTATTTCGACATTATCTTCTTCAATTTCAGCCGAAAGAATAGGTGCAGAGGGTATCCGATTAACATTCGCATCCATTCGTTTTATATATAAATCATACATTCCACATAATATTTGCTCTAAATTCTTATAGGTGTATCAAGTATTAAGGCTTTATTGATTTGATCAATTACGTACATAGTTCACTATATATTTTATCGGGGGTCCATTGCGCATGCTAAAGGAAATAATATAGACAGTTCTTTCCAATATTTTCTAAACTTTAATTCCATAGCAATTATAATTTCAGTAAAATCATGATCATTTTTATATTTATGGAATGTCTTGCAATTATATAAAGGCGTTCAAGCACCATACAGCTTGTGGGATAATAAACGCCCGATAAAATCTTTGTGGCCTCATAAAAAGATGTCAAAAAGGGTTTAACTTTCAAAGCTAAAACTCAATCAAATTCATTCAACATACCATCGTCATTGCTTCTAACGTTTCTATTATTATAAAAGTCAATTATTAAATGTTCGAAACATTTACATGACTTTAATAGCAAGTAAGTAGAGTTACATCTATGACCTACGTCGCTAACAAATATTTTAGTAGTCGTCACTTCTAGTTCGATACAAAAATCTTCAAGTGCTTATACTAATGCGTTCTTAATACTTTGAAGTTCATCATTTATATGTTTTAAGCCATCTTGCATAATTAAATTCAAAATATGGCACACACAACAAATATAAAACAAATACCCACTGAAATTAGGTGGAAGTACCCTACACAATTTATCGGCGATTACTTTATTAACACTAGCATTATCGAAAGTAAAAGACTGAATTTTAGTTTCACAATTATATTCTCTAATAACACTGATAATAGCATTATATATATTTTTAGCATTGTAAGGAAACCAATAATTCTAAAAGCAATAATTTTTGTATGCATGCACCGAAGTGGGTCATATAGTGTGCGGTTGCAGCTATACATGCTTTTTTATTAACCACTTCTCATATATCAGAAGTTAAAGATATAACACCCCTATATTATTGTAAAGTCATAATTAATTGTTGTTTTGAATCATTGAAATATTGTATTGTATCGGAACAAAGAGTGTTTTGACTTACCCTAAAGTACCTCGGTTGCAGATATTCTTTCACGAATGAGATGAAATATTGGTTGTCGGCAATAGCCAGAGGCAACTCATTGGCAGCAACAAATTTCACCATTTCGGTTCGAGTATTGTCCTCTGAATACACCTACGTGGATAGGGGTGAAGTCGTAGAACCGGCGCCTGGACTGCCAAATTGCAATTGTATTTGACTAGCTAGAAATCCATGTCTGGCCACACATGCTTTGTAGTGAACCAATTCCTTTTTGCCATACCAATCTTTGTTAGCAGTATTTACATACTGTCTTAGATTATGCGATGCCATCAACGACTTTTTCCTTTGAAATCAACTTAAAGTGATCCCAATATTTTACTTATTTTTTCCCCTTTCACTTTCCCCTCACATCTGGGATGTTTATTTCGGCATCTTCGTCCTCATGTTCTGCTTCGAAAAAGTTAATATCATCCAAATCAATTGGATTATGGCTTCCATGACCGTAAATGTGAACATCTTTAGGTATGAGTATGTCATTTAGACCGGTAAATTCATTTGAAAATTGACTTTGCAACATCCTAGGCGATTCGCCATATGACCTACATCCCGTATCGAACAAGCTCTCAATAAATGAGTGTTGATCCATTTTTTTGATTGTTTGTGATAAAATCCAAATATAATAACTAGTAAATTATAAATGTAGTGAGAACTGAGAATTAGATGAATTGAAATTGTAACTGAATAAACTGTAAAAGATGAATCGATATTGGATATTTTGCACAACAGCACAAGAGAGAGTAAAAACTTGATAATTGATATAAAAGAGAGTTGAGAAGTGAGAATTGAGTTTTGATATGAAAAAAATTGGGGATTAGGGAGATATTTATTATAGAATAGAAGTGAGGAAAAAAATAAAAAAGTTCAGTAACCGTTTCGATGACCAAATGGTCACTGAAAAAGTGACCAAAACGATCACTTTTGGACTAGCTGCTCGACTCGTGCTTGTTTGGGAATGAGCCACGATCCGTTTGTAGGTGATCCAAGCCAGGCTCTTGATCTTACGAGTCCTATTTTGAAAAGTCAAGCGGCCGAGCCAACGAGCCGTTCAGCCCATTTGACATCCTTAAATGGGACACACCTTGTCGAAAATTTTAGAAGAATGTAATTCTTGCTAAAATCACAACTGATGAATATTGTGGAAAATATAATTTCTTATCGATGATTCCTTTTATACTTCTTAAGACAAACAGAAACTTAATTCCACTTAAAAGAACTCAATTTTCAATTAGACCATATTTTGCAATGACAATAAACAAATCATAGGGTCAAACATTTGATTTTGTTGGTTTGTATCTTCCAGAACCCTTTTTTGTCATTGTCAACTTTATGTAGCATTATCAAGAGCTAGAACAACTACGAATATAAAAGTTTTTGTGAAACCATCAACTACTAAAAATTTACACAGTAACATACAAAGAATGTTGTCTACAAGGAAATCATTTCTTTCATACATCCATAGAGCTATAACTTGGTTTCCTTGTCCATTATTGAAAAACTCCATGAATTTATGCAATCAAAATCATCGATGAAGCCATCAAATTTTATGGAATAAGTTACAAACAATTAGAAAAAAAGATGAACGTATTATTAGAGAAGCTCATGAGGTTAGTGAATTGTTGTCTTACAAATAGCTTTCTCTTAATCTAATGTTTTATGTATTATTTCATCTCACTTTTCCGCAGTACATAATTCTAATGCTCACATATTTTTTTATACAAGTAGTTTGGGATCTTTTCACTTCATATATTGTTAAAAAAGTGTAGTCCTCAAACATATTATAATTCTTACGAGTTCACTCCTTAGAGAAGAAATTCTTTTTCGAATCTTGTAGTTATTGACATTTCGTATAGTATGTATAGTAACAAAATAATTGTTTATACTTTTATCCTTAAATATTCTTGTTCCTTTATTATTATTATTATTTTTTTATTTTTTATTTTTTTGCAAGTTTACTTTCCTATTCATAATTAGCTTATTCATTTTCCAAATTCAAATTATTATTCTTCACAATTAGTTTTTGAATTTAACAAAAAATATTTTACAAGCACTTCAGTGGCATCTCTGTGGATGAAATGCTTGTATGTTGGGTGACACATATTCTTACTTGTGTTCATTTCCAGAGAGCAAGTCTTATTCAAATGTGTTTCACATTTTTTTATCCAACCTTTTAAATAATAATAATATTATTCTCTCATGCCTTAAATTCTATCAAATTATTCTAATTTCATTCATCATAATAATATGACTCAAAATTCTAAATGTCTTTTCTTTCATGATTTATAGTTTTTCCAAATGCAATTCTTCAATGATCAATAGTCAATTCATCACATGGAGAAAGATAGTTGAAGATAGTTGGTCGAACATTGAAATGAATAGTTCCAAGGTACAATTCACCATATTAAGTAACATCAAGAGAATATAATGCGAATTTCTACCCAAACCAAACAAAAGAATATTATAAATATTTCTTCAAGTTTTATTTCTAATTCCATTTCTTTTATTTTATTATCACTGCAACTGGCATAAACACATTTTGCCCTTCTTCTACCTCCTTTTTCTGCTTCTTTATAGTCTTTCTCATCTCTTTTTCCTTCTAGTGAAAAGATTTTAAAAATCCTTTAATCCATCTGAGATTTAACTTACCGTATTTGACCAATTCATTTACAATTTATTTTTATCATAGATGGGCCCGGTTATTGCAAATATGGGTGGAGCAAGTATTCCTCTTCATGTGGACAATCATCCACATTTTCGGTGAGTTTCTATTTATTGTTAGTAATGTTATAATTTATAAGGTAATTGTAAATTTATGAGTTGTTTTGTTCTTCGATCAATACTAAAATTTTTAGTTTTTAATTCATTTTTAAGTCCTTTCAAAATACAGGATTTTGGAAACATTGTCTCTGATGACTTCTACACTTGGACATTTCTTTTCAACAATTTGCATCAATTTTATCTAAGAGCCAATCCTGAATTGGGGAGACAGTTTTGAAAATGTTGTTGACAAAGTTTGATTTCCAACCATATGTGAAATAATTTCTCTAATTTAGTTTGGTAAGACCTCCAGGTATTCTCATGTGATGTAGTGGATAGAAGATGTAATTTTACTAGAGATCTTTGTCTTCCTTAGTTCATTGTGAAAATTTTTATGCTAGAGTTATTTATTTATTTATTTTACAACTGCATAAGACAAAATATATTTCACAATAATCCAATACATTTAACACACTAACATTACATTTTAAATAACCAAGCTCGTGCATTGCACAGACAAAGACTGGTAATATATATATAATATACACACACACACACACACATATATATATATGTGTGTGTGTGTGTAATCGAACCCATGAAATCCCCTCGTTGCGAGTATTTCTAAAAAATAATCTTTTTTTTTTTTTTTTTTTTTTTTTTTGGGACTCAGCTGAAATTGGGTTCACTTTTCTGATTTTATCTCATTTCAAATCTTGAACATGAGTTACAAAATTGAAAGCGTTATATATCCAATGCAAAAATAACAAAAAGGGTATAAAATGACAATAATCACAAAACTACAAATGGTCCATAGAACCAACCGTATTAAAATAACAACAAAAACAAACATATAATGGCATAACAACAGAAGCTATTAGTATTGGAGTCACCTAACTTTGGCTCGTCTTTTTTTAAAAAAAAATTTTTTTTTTTTTTTTTTTTTTTTTTTTACAGTTGGTTCATATAGATAGATATAGGATCAAAGGGGCAATTATTTAGAACTATCGAAATAGGTGGACAGAAATTTGGGGAAGATTGGGGAAGATGGAAGATAATGAAAGACAATATCGTGTGTACAACTATACTCTCTCGTTTGGACAACTGTATTATAATAGTATCACTTTTTCAAAGTAGAGGACTAAAACATGCAATGTATTACCATGTCATTATGAAGAAAGTCTCTATGAGATATAGAAGGGTTTGATGTCAGAGTTTACGAAAATTAGAGCAAAAACCAGTAGGGTCCTCAATCACATTCATCAAATCAACTCAATTGCGCAGTAGCAGAAAAGAGCACCAGACAAAATCACACTATCAAGAGCAAAAATCAAGCGCTCCCTCTTAACATTTCATCGAGGCTCTCACTACCTACACACAACATCCAGTTTTCCATTGTCAGCCATAATCGAGCAGCAAGAAATCACATCCATATCACTGAAAAACGAGCAACATCAATGTGACATCTTTTATGAAACCTCAGTAGAAAACTTCATTACAAGATAGTAGTTTTTCATGGTCCAAATTGAACTCCTGTGCTTAGAAACCTGACCTCAAACACTGGCCCCACCTCGAAAATTAGAGGTACCATAGAAAATGCTATATTATAACGATAAGCATAATGCATACCATTTATCCAGTAAAAAAATAATAAAAATGCGATAAGAATTGTACTTGATTGCTGTGCATGGGGGGGGGGGGGGGGGAATTTTA
>NW_019228573.1:386103-479872 GCF_002742605.1 Olea europaea var. sylvestris
GGGATCATCTATAGCTACCATAATCTGAATCATTAACAAAGAAAATCTAATTGTAAAATATTAAATTGAGTTATGTTGGTGAAGGGGGTGATAAAGAATTTTATGTCACAAATAATACAAAATTAAGTAGAAAGGGGAAAAAAAGTTGAGATGAACGCTTGAAAGACCATAAACTTCCACCTTTACCGGGTTCGGGATATTATTAATTCACAATCATGATGTCAAAGCTCCTATCTCTTCTTGGCTACTAGCAGCGAGGAGGTGATAGATCATCCAACCAATCTCCATAAATTCCATTGACCCTCCTGTTTAACTTCCACTTTTTTGAGTTATTCTCATCTGATTCGTTCTTTTCTTTAGGGAAATTAATCAACTTAGTTGCAGGAGATGAATCAATTGCAGGAGTAGATAGAGGCTTTGCTGGAATCTGATGAGAATTCAGTGTTGGTTCTGGCTCCGCATGAGCAGCAGGCCATTGCAACTCTGTAAAAAATGTAAGCGCATGAGTCGAGAAACTGATAAAATGAAAAATTATCTAAGAAACTGGTGTATAAAGGAACAATATCTAAATGTATATATGATACTAACATTCTAGAAATATACAGAAAATGAGCCATCACTCATGAGAAAACAATAAATCAACACGACATGGTCACGACAACATAGAGCTTCATTCTATCTTGAAAATGCCTTTGCCTCACATAACTCATTCACTAACTCTTCAATAACTGGAAAAAGGCCAACTGTTAAAGAATTAGAGAAGCAATACAGGGGATTAGCTAACCTAGAAGTATGTACTTTTTTAGTAGGCCCACCTTAAACTTGCATTGAGGTAACTCTGTGAATCCCAAATGTTTGGCAAGCTTAAAGGATTTTGCTTGGTGTACAGAAGGAGTTTCACAAAACACCTTTAGAAATCCCTTCAGAACGTCACACATAATTGGTAGGCCCCCAATGTGGAACCCACCTGATAAAAAATTCAAAAAAAAAATCCTACACCTTGTGCGTGCTCAGGAGGAGTACAACAAGCAAAATCCAAGCTTAAACGCTACTTTTATATTATTCATTTCACAATGCATTTTTCAAGCCTTTTTAGAAGTTACTTTTAATCGCGCTGGCTTTCATCACCAGGGACCTTGCCCCTTTCAGTTCTTACCAAGCGAATCTAGCATTAACTAAGCCAAGAAATAAATATTTGCTATTTGTTGCTTTGAATGTACCTGAATGTCCATGAGCGTAACAACATCTTTCTCCAAATGGGCATTGACCTCTCGCCCATTTATTGCATATTATGGTCTTCCAATACACAGTGTTTGATCGGGAAGCATCCACGACGGAGTCAACATGTTTCTGAGACTCGGGTTGATGAGATACACTTGTGTTCACATTAATCGACCCTGTGGCTCCGATGCTTATTGCAGAACTCTTCCTCTGCCTCGAAATATGAGTCTCTACAGTTGGATATTCATGAAGGAAGTTGCAGTTCTCTCCATATGGACAGTCTTCTCCATTGTAAAACTTCCTGCAATTTTTCATTCCATGTACCATTCTCTGCTCATCGCTCCAGCTTCCCACCCGTTTATCTTTTTTCTGAACAAGTTCCTTCCAATTGGGAGGGGGTTTTCGTACATCTTCAACACCATGGGCAAATGTACAATGCTCCCCATTCAAACAGTTGCCTTCCAAGAATTTCAAGCACATTCGCGTCTTATAGAATATATTGGTTATTCCTTTACTTCCCGGATGAATTGGTGGGTTCACCTTTGGATTTAGGAGAGGTACAGAATTTGGTATGTTATCTGAAGACATCTTGAGTCTCTTGAATGGAGGAGGATGCTCATATGAAGAAATTGATGACTCCGGCCGCGGATGGTTAATTGGAGGTGGAGGAAAAAAGCCTCCGCCATCTCCACCTGTACGGCCCATAAACGGCGGATTCGGTAGTGGATGATCAGGAAATTTCATTCTGATATGGTGCAAGTACTTATAATTTGTTCTTTCTTATTTTCAGAAGAAAAATTGATGAAGAAACAGCAAGAAAAATGGCAGATCATAAACCCTGAAATCACAATTCCAAAATTAACAAATTTTTCATTGTAAATTAAAATGTAAAACCACTAAAAATTCACACACACACACACAAAAATAAAAATAAATAAATAAACCCTTATACACAAAACAATCATTGTAAATATGTAATTTCGGATGATTATTTATAAAACACGAACTATTTAAACAAATCAATTCATAATTACATTCTCGTAAATAAATTTTCATTTATAACACATTCAATCAATTTACAAATTCAAAAACAGTTATAACAATAATTCAACCTAAAATCATATATATCTTCAAAATACTAAAATGCAATGTCAATGAGGCAATGAAAAAGAGTGAACCTGATTCGGGCTGCTGATGAGATCACTTTTCCATTGTTATGAACAAAACTCAAATAAAATCTCGTCCCCAAAATAGCGTTTTTTTTTCCCTAACAGAAATCAAAATTGAAGGTTTAGTAATAAAAAAAATAAAAATTCAAATAAAAGTTGAAGTTTTGGAATTTTACTCATGCAAAGGGTAATTGAAGTTGATAAATTTTTCGTGCATGAACATAATACTTCATTAGGACTCTATTCTGATTAGTATATCATTACTTTAGAGAAATCCTTCATTTATTTGGAAATTGGAATCAAGTATAAGTAAATTTTAACCCTAAAATCTCAGTTACTAAAACCTCCTAAATAGGTGATCTCGACGATTTCGACCCGCAAGACCTTGGGCCTTATTATCTGGCTCGGTATATAAATTAAACTCTTTCTTAGTTTTTCTTTTCTCTATATTCTATTATTAGTTTTATTTTTTAAACACTCATTTTCTTTTACATTTTTCACACAATCATGTCTCTCGCAATCTTTTTTTTTTCAATTAAGATATAATATAAATAGCATTAAATTCTTAAAAACAAAAAAAAAAGGATAAAAGGATAAAAAAAAATGACGGCGTAGGCACGAACCATATTTTTAGATGATCTAATTTAAATGAATTTGATTGTGGCACATCGCTCCAGCCTCACCCATCTATTTTGACACCTCTAATTTTGTATTATAATTATAATCCAATCAAAAGTTTGACTTCGATAAAATTAGAATATTTAGGCCGATGACCGTAATCCCATTTTAGAAATTGAAAACCATGTTCATTTCCAACCAATTTGAAACCTTTTGTTTTGTGTTGTTCATAATCTCTGCGCATGCCTCTATATTTTCACCCCTAATTTTATGGAAGATTCAATTACCAAATTTGTTCAATCTCAAGCCTATCAATTTCTCTCAAATCCCCATTTTCATCCAAGATTTACCCCTCAATCATTCTAATCTACCCAAAACCTTAAAACTTCCTATTGAAGCACTAAACAAAAATTTTCAACTACCGTTTTCAAAATTTACCCCGAATCTGCATCCCTCAGCTAGAAATTATAGTTGGAATGTAGTGGCATACCGTATATGTAGTTTAGATACCTATTTTAAGTATACTGTATATGCAATATACCGTATATGCAGCTTACCATATTTACATGCAACTTATCGTATTTGCACCTTACCGTATTTTCAACTTACCGTATTTGACAGCTCACCGTATATGACAGCTCACTGTATTTGGCAGCGAAGTTCACCATATATGCATAAAATTAGCACAAACTATTTTTATTAAAATAACACAAATTTTTTTTTCAATATAAATACCGCATATGTAACATACATATACCGAATTGCATATATATATATATATATATTATTTCTAACATAAATATAAAAACAAGTAAACTGCAAAATATATGAATCTAGTAAATTGCAACCGTGTAAATTGCTAAATAAATAAATAACTTGCAAGAATAAAGTGTAGAAGATAAATAAAATTTCAACCCGAGGCCTGTGCGAGCACAGTTTCCTTAAAACAGATTTGTTCCCTTACCGTAAGTGCTAGAGGTCTAATCCGAGTGTCTGTTTTCCAGGATACAATGGTAAAACTTGTAGTATCTAAGCACCACATAAACTACTCCGACGAACTGATACAGCGCCTGAACAATATCACCACGACCTTACTAGACAAATACCGTATATAGGAAGAACTACTGAAAAAAGGTACAGATGCAGAGAGGAAGATTTTCATCTGTGTAAATTGCTGAAAACTGAGTTCAATTATATAGACTTAATTTGTTCATTAACCATTGGAGTTATATCAGTTTTTGGAGTTTCAGAAACTCAAAAGTCAGTGGAGAAAGCAAGAAAAAAAATTGCAAAACGTGGGCTCTTCAAAGGGGTCAATTTTTGCTTCATTCGGTTCGACATTCGTGTACGCAGGTCGCGCCCGCCCATAAGTTCATGGTTCGAAGGCAATTTTGGTCCGAGATTTACACCCTCCTGCGCGCACACGTGGAGAGAGTTCTATACTACACATGATTACACATTTCCAATGTATAGCTATATTTAAAGTGGTTCTTGCTTTCATATTTTTCCTATGTGGGATTAACTTCAATTTTTTTCCACATAACTATCTTCTAATGGTCATTTTTGAGCTTCAATTTCTCATTCACTCAAACTTCATTTTTGGCAAATAAATATATGATTTTGATGCTGTCACGGAGGAGAATACGAATCCACTTTGATCTTCCAAATTGGACCAACGGGTCCCGCCTAAAATTTTGCCAAAAGTGAGCATTTGCTCATTTTTTCCAATAATCCTCCACATGAGTGAAAATTGGGAGAGACATGAAACCGTGAGACACGAGACTTGGTGATCGTGAGACACAAGACTAGGTAATAAAGTTCAATGGTTGAAGCCTGCATAGGATAGATGGATATCACCCTTTGAACCTTCCCTTGTAAAAGTATATTTACTTTACTAGCTGACCAGTGGACGTGTTATCCTTGAACTGTTTTGCTGTTTATGTAAACGATGGTTTGCTTAAAGGATTTCCACGATATGGCAGCACCTCCCAATGTGAACACAAATCCACTGGCGGACTTTGAGTCTTTTATATCAGATATCTAATTAACATCATTGTATCCTTCAATGACCATCGGATATCTGGTATAATATAGTCCATAATCACGAGTATATTAAGTACCTTAGTACTCTTACTATTCCTTTCCGGTGATCAGCTCCTGGATTACTCTTGTATCTACTCAATTTACTGACTGTGTAGGCTATATCTGGTATTGTACAACTCATTAAGTACATTATACTTTCAATAACTCTCGAGTATTCTGCTTGAGAGACACTTTCACCTTTGTTTTTGAATAGGTGTTGACTTATATCTATTGGTGTTCTAACCAAGACAGTATCTATCCTTATTAAACTTTTTCAAAATTTTGTCCATATAATGTGACTGACTTAGAAAAAGCCCATCTAATGTTTTTGAGATTTTTACTCCAAGTATAACATCAGCTAAACCATATATTTCATGTCAAACCTCGAATTCAACATATTTTTAGTGGATTCAGTCATCTTATTGTCACTATTAACAATAAGCATGTCGTCAACGTAAAGACATAAAATGACATAACCATCTTTAGTGTCTTTGACGTAAATATATTTGTCACACTCATTGATTTTAAATCCACTCTCTATCATGACATTATCAATTTTTTTATGCCATTGTTTGGGTACTTGTTTCAAACTGTATAGTGATTTCACCAATTTACAAACTTTCTTTTCCTGCTCTGATGACGAAAATCCCTTGAGTTGTTCCATATAAATTTCTTTTTCTAAATCTCCATTTAGAAAGACAGTTTTAACATCCATTTGATATACTTCAAGATTTCGTAAAGCGACAATCGCAAGTATCAACCTAATAGATGTTATTCTCGTCACTGGAGAATATGTATCAAACTAATCAAGGCCTTCCCTTTATTTGTAACCTTTTATTACTAATCTGGCCTTATACTTTTCGATAGTTCCATCTACTCTCATTTTCCTTTTGAAAATTCATTTATAGTCTAGTGGTTTACTTTCTTGAGGAAGACCAACTTGCTTCCATGTATGATTCTACAGTATGGAATCTATCTCACTTTTAATGGCCTCCTTCCATTGAGGTCCTTTCGAGGAATTCACAACCTCTTGATAACTTTGAGGTTCACTTTCTAGCATATAGGTCAGAAAATCAGGACCATACGACTTTTCTGTCCTTTCCCGTTTGCTATATCTAACCTCAATATCCTCTTCTAGTTCTTTTTCATGACTATTTTCAGTCATAGTCTCATATGTTCGTTTGGAGAATCTTGCTTCCTCTTTGGACTTGTACGAAAATATATGTTCAAAGAATAAAGTATTTCTTGATTCCAATATCATGTTTTTGTGTATGTTTGAGATTTTAGAGTCATACACAAGAAATCGATAGGCACTACTATTGTGTGCATAGCCAATGAAGATGCAATATAATGTCTTTGGCCCTATCCTTACCTTCTTTGGTGTTGGAAAGACCACTTTGGCAAGACACCCTCTGTTACATCCATTTCGTATTGTCAAAGGTCAGTATTATTTATTCAAAATCGAATGTTTGACTAGTTAAAATTAAAGTCAAATAAGGACTTAAATGAAGTAAATCATTTTAGTGGGACTTGAATTGACAAAATTATTTTTGAGAGTTTATTTTACAAATTGACAATATTTAAAGGTTTAAGATGGATGAAATTTAATTTTGAGGATTTACTTTTCTATTAATGGAAGTTTTCTATTAATAGAAGTTGACTGACTGAATATTATATTTAATTGAAGAAGATGGACTTCCATTGTAAAAAAAGGGTTTGGGGAGTACAAGTGGCAAGTGATTAACTAATATCCCTTCCTTTTTTTTTTTTTTTTACTTATGACACACACACAAGTGAGGGAGAGTTGGATGGGTGGCAGGTGAATTAATATCCGTTTCTCATCATATGATATAAGAGAGAGAGAGCTAGAAAGGGTAGAAGCAAGGAAAAAAAATGAGAAAGAAGAAAAAAAATAGAAAATTTTTGCCAACGTGTTAGGAATTAAGCGTTCTACATTATTAGGCTTGATTTCCTCAAGTTTGAAAGGTAAGTAAAAAGTTACTTATTGTCAAGTTATGTTTGATTTTATAGTTGTTAGATTATTAAATTAAATTAAATTTTATTTAAGGGGTTAAATATAATAAGCTATGAAATTGAATAAAGTGAAAGAAAAACTAGTTTTAACGATTAAAGAGACCATGTAAATTGCTTAAACGTGAAATGATTAAGTTTGGGCATTGTCTATTTAATTATTGAAATTTCTTAAAATAATTAATTGTTGATTTAAAAATCATATCATATTTCAGATGGCGATACGCACATCAAGATAACTTACCAACCAAGTTGATTTTGTGAACATAGTTCTGTGAGTGGAAAAATATAAATATTATTAAAACATTTATGAATTAAGTATATTGTTAAAGTATGTACAATTATATGCAATTATGTGTACGAATTACATGGTTATTATGGAAATATCTTTTATTATGTTACATGTGGGATTTCAAAGATTATATACGGTACATTGTGAATTGGAATATGAGATGATATTTACAGCGTTATAACAATGACTTACTTTTTGCTATAATTGTACGAGTCTATCATGTGAATATTAAACGATATGAACTAAATGTTTGGTAAAAAAATTTAAATGAGAAAGTATAATTATTTTCGAACTCTTCCACTCACTGAGCTATAAAATCATATATTTTTCTGAAATTTTCTTACAGGTAGCAATTGATTTTTTTAGCTGGAAGAGCCTACTGATTTTGGAATGAGAGCCACACGACATGTTGAGTGTTATAAACTCATATTGATGAGGCATAAAGTAAATAACTTGGACCCATCTCATTATATGTTACATAGCATTTGATTTTGGCGCATATTTTGTAGTAAGTTATAGTCAACTTTGGTGGTGGATCTGACATCTAGTCAGCATCTATCATCAGCGTACGTCATGTTTCGGGTCCATTAGGGTGATTCGGGATGGGGCGTGTCACCCCCACACTCGTAAGTATTTATAGGAAGACTTTCTTCGTTTCTATAATTCATAAGGGGTCTTTTCCATTTTCTTTCGGGGTATCTTATTTAAAAGATAATTTACTGATAACACAGCTTCTCCCCACATGTTCTGAGGTAACCCAAAACTTACTAGCATTGCATTCATCATTTCCTTTAAAGTACGATTTTTTCATTCAGCAAAATCGTTTTGTTGCGGTGAATAAAATGCAATGGTTTCATGTATGATTTCGTGTTGTACACAAAATTTCGCAAATGGTGCTTCATACTCACCACCTCGATCGCTTCTTAACACCTTAATTTTCTTATTAAGTTGAGTTTCAACTTCACTTTTATAGAGAACAAATTTCTCTATAGCCTCATCTTTACATTTTAGCAAATACACATAACAGTATTTGGTGCTATCGTCGACAAAAATAATGAAATACTTGTTGCTCCCTCTTATTTGTATGAGTTTTAAATCACATACGTCGCTGTGAATTAAATCAAGTGATTCTGTGTTCCGCTCAATTTATTTAAACGATGACATTGTCAATTTTATCTCAACACAAGTTTCACACTTATGTTTTGAATCAATATGGAACTTGGGTATGCAATTCAAGTAAACTAGTCTTCATAAAGTATAATAGTTAACATGTCCTAATTTACCATGCCACAAATTGGAAGACTCAAGCAAATAAGCAGAAGAGTTTGCTTTATTCATTTTCGATTTAACAACCATTACATTGAGTTTAAACATACCATCGGAAACATATCCATTTTCGATAAATATTCCACTTTTTGACCATAAGATTTTGTCTGACTCAAATACAATGCAAAAGCCATACTTATTCAAAAACAACCCGAATACTAGGTTCTTGCGAATTTTTAGCACATATAGCACATTGTTAAGAGTCAACTCTTTTCCCGAGGTCATCTTCAGGACCACCTTTTCTTGACCTTTGATTTCAGAAGTTACTGAATTTTTCATAAATAACTTCTCCCCATTCTCAATTGCTTCGAATGCTACAAACAGCTCCTTATTAGAGCACGCATGCCTCGTAGCACCGGTGTCAATCCACCACTCCTTAGGGTTTAAACCCACCATGTTTACTTTAGAAATGACAACTGAGAGATTCAGCTCTGACATATCTTGTGTCATGTAGTCTACCACATTTGCTTCCTTCTTCTTCTTTAGCAATCTGCACTTCGAATACTTGTGGCCCACTTTGTCACAATTAAAGCATTTTCCTTGAAATTTCTTCTTAGAAATTTCACCTTTCGATCCTTGTTCGGTCCTTTTGCCACCGGATGGTCCAAACTTATTTTTGTAGTTCTTACTACTTTGATCATGTTCCATAACATTAGCTTAGCAGCACCAGGATTGAACCACTTCTTTTCGGAACTGTTGTTATCTTCTTCGATTCGAAGTCTAACAATTAATTCTTCGATGTTCATTTCCCTTCGCTTGTACTTCAAATAATTCTTGAAATATTTCCATGCGAGGGGACAATTTCTCAATAATTACAACCACTTGAAAAGTTTTACTCAAAATCATCCTTTCGGCATGAATTTCGTGAAGAATCATTTGGAGTTCTTGCACTTGACTAATAACTGTTTTGGAATCCACCATTTTATAATCTAAGAATCTGCCGTCAATAAACTTTTTAGCCTCGCCATCCTCAATTTTATATTTTCGGTCCAAAGATTCCCACAATTCCTCAACAGTTTTCATAGTACTATACACATTATATAGCCTGTCTGCTAAACTGTTTATAATATAGTTTCGGCACAAAAAATTTGAGTGGTTCCAAGCATCAAGTGCACTGATTGCTTGAACATATCATTCACCCTCATTCAGTTTTGGAGCAGTCTCAGTCAAGAATCTCGCAGGATTCAAAGTGGTCAGATAAATAACATTTTCTGCTGCCACCTTTTAAAATTCAAACCATTGAATTTCTCCGATTTTTCTCCATGATTAACCGGAACACTAACGGTATGACCAGTTGTTGGAGCCACTATCTGACTCACAACATGACTTGACAATTTAGCCATAGTCTGAGCCACAACAGAGCTTGGCCCTTGAGCCACAGCTGAGCCCATAGCCTGATTTCCAGTAGGCACAGTTTGGGTCACATCCATGTTGGTCGATTCGGTTGCTATTTCTGAAAATCAAACAAAAAAATTAGTTTTCAAAATTAACAGTATAAGAAATCAATTTTTTTCTCAACAAATCTGTTTTAAGTTTGTTGGAATATAGTGGTGTTAATGAAATTGAATTATTGCATATCGTATATATAGTTTAGATACCGATTTTAAGCATACCGTATATGCAGCTTACCGTATTTACACCTTACCGTACTTGCAACTTACCATATTTTACAGCTCACCGTATATAGCAGCTCACTGTATTTGGTAGCCAAGCTCACCGTATATGCGTAAAATTAGCACAAACTATTTTTATTAAAATAACACATTTTTTTTCAATATAAATACGGTATATGTAACATACATATATCGAATTGCATTTACCAACTGTTAGCAAGAAAATTCAGAATCTAATAAATTGCAAACGTGTAAATCGCTAAATAAATAAATAACTTGCAAAAATAAATTGCAACCGTGTAAATTGCTAAATAAATAAATAACTTGCAAGAATAAATTGCAGAAGATAAATAAAATTTCAACCCGAGGCCTGTGCGAGTATAGTTTCCTTAAAACAGATTCGTCCCCTCACCATAAGTGCTTGAGGTCTAATCCGAATGTCTGTTTCTTAGGATACAACGGTAAAACCTGTAGTATTTGAGCACCACAAAAACTACTCCGGCGATCTGATACAGCGCCTAAACAATATAACCACAACCTTACTGGACAAATACACGTATGAAGGAAGAACTACTGAAAAAGGTACAGATGCAGAGAGGAAGAGGATGCATTTTTCATCTATGTAAATTGCTAGAAAGTGAGTTTAATTATATAGACTTAATTTGTCCATTAACCATTGGAGTTATATCAGTTTCTAGAGTTTCAGAAACTCAAAAGTCAGTGGAGAAAGCAAGAAAAAAATTACAAAATGTGGGCTCTCCAAAGGGGCCAACTTTTGCTTTGTTCGGTTTGACGTTCGTGTACGTAGGTCGCGCGCGCGCACAAGTTTATGGTCCGAAGGCAATTTCGGTCTGAGATTTACACCCCCCTGCATGTGCATGTGGAAAGAGTCTCTATGCTACACATGATTACACCTTTACAATGTATAGCTATATTTAAAGTGGTTCTTGCTTTCATAATTTTCCTATATGGGACTAACTTTAATTTTTTCCAACATAACCATCTTCAATGGTCATCTTTGAGCTCCAATTTCTCGTTTACCCAAGCTTCATTTTTGGAAAATAAATATATGATTTTGATGCTCTCACGGAGGAGAACATGGATCAACTTTGATCCTCGAAATTGGACCAACGGGTCCCATCGAAAACTTTGCCAAAATTGAGTCATTTACTCATTTTTTCCAATAGTAGTAGCTCTGTAGAATATAATTATGTGGGGCTTATACCAATTGGAATTGAAGCAATGAAAAGCTCCCTGATCTTCCCACCATAAACTAAGTTTATTTTACATACTTATTTGGGCTCTAAAATATGGATATTTTGTAGTTCTTTTAATTAAATTATAGCTTAATTTATTATATAATATGTTATGAGGTGAAACTTGATGAATGGAAGTGGAATTAAAAGAAAGTCGATGAAAATGGGCAAGATCCAAATCTTTGGAAACTAAAGTCTAGATACTTAAAAGTTGTACTGGACCTCATAGTGAAGATTCAAGAATGCTAGGAGTCAGTTGAGTGTAATTAAAAGTTGAAAAGGAGTGAAATATGACAAAAATATGGACACATTAATTTTCAACCTCACAAGTATGTCACAGATTTTCAACTCAAGATTGAAACCCATTTGTGACTTAGTAAACATTCGAATTGGAAAATGGCCAGTTTAAATAATGTTTTAGCCCATTGAATTATCTTTACAATCCAATATGAATCGCCTCAATCGGATATTGAGAAAGAAAGTTATAATAAAAATACTAAACGAAGTACAGTGTAGATTTCCACCAAAAAGGTGGCACTGGCACCAAGGCACCACCAAATTCCACAATAAAGAGTTGCAACGCCATTCCTATGATGCCGAGGCACCATCTGGATGTATCTAAGGCTTCTTTTTGGCCAATTTTGAAGCCTTTAAAAACTCTACATTTGATACAAACATGTGGAGAAGTATAAATACTAGTTTTTGACACTTTTAAGGGGGTAGGTTCCACACATTGAGAGATAGAGAATACAACTAGAGATTGAAGACCGCAATTGAAGAGAGAGAAAAATCAAGAATTCAAGTTTTAAAGTATTAATTGGAAGAGGAAGAAGATCTTGATGCAAGATTAATTTCTTTTTCTACATCCTTATTCAAAATTTGGTGATGTATTCGATAACAACTTTTTTCTTTTCTTTTTTTTTTCTTTTTTTATGAGTTGCTAAATTTTGTACTAGAGCAAACTATGTATCTACTTGGATCTTTTATTTCTTTTATTCAAGATTCTTGTTATTTTATCATATATGTATTAATTTTACTATGAGTTTGATCCGTTAAATTACTTGATCACTATTTTGATAATTCTGTGAATCTTTTATGAATAGAGAGATGAGTTTGAGGTCTAGACCATATAATAAAATTCGGTAAATTAATATAACGTATAGAGATACATATACTAATTATTGTGGTCATTATATGAATTCTTAGAACCAATATTCTATTTAACTAGAGTTGATTCGCACAGAGATATGTGATTAAATTAGTTAAATAGGCACAATGAGTATTCGAGAGAGATAAATTGAATACAATAGAAGAATTCGATCAAATACTACATTAGACTTTTGAATCTTGAATTAAGATTTAAAAGTGATCAACTGGTGAAATTGTTCTGCGCTAATATCCATTTATTATTTGAAATTCTAAATCAATCTTTGTGTGCATCTATATATTTTTAAGTGGTTAGATTAAAAATCACAACAAATCACTATTCTTATTCGTTTCAATCAAATTGGAGTTAGAAATAGTAAATTAAGTACTAAAGTCTAACCCTCGTAGGACCCATAATCCGAACTCGAAGGTCTACTATATTACTTATTACGATATAGTACACTTGCGATAGAAAAAATACAACAAGTTTTTGACATCGCTACATGGGACTATTTACATTTAGTCTCAATTTATTTTATTTTTAACTGTTATTTGATTATTATTATTTTTTTATTTTCTTCTATTTACAGATAAAAATTGTTTGTTGTATGCTTCGTACCCAAGGCGACAATCTTGAACTGTTTGATTTGAAGATAGAACGCACCTTCAGATGAAAACTCAAAGAACACAACTAAAAACAACATCAACTGACGGATGATCAAAATATTCCTATTCCTATGCAGCCAATTGGACAAGTAGTCATAAAAGTAGTGACACCACTGGACCAGTAACATGAACGAGCGAAAATAAATGAAGAGGACTAACCGGTCTCAATGTTCTTAACGCCCATTCAACGCTCGCATGCCCCATTATCGTATAACCAGATTTTGGTATGACCAAGTTTCAGATAAGAGCTTGTATCAAAATGACAAGCAACACTCTCCAATTTTACGATCTAGCTCACGAAAATCAGAATGCACATATCTCTAAATTCCTCAAAAGTTGATAGAATTTCCATACTCCGTGGGTTAATGAAGACACTATTAAGCCGACATTAGTTCCATACACACTATGAGATGCAACATTAAAGTGGTTAGATGTCGAACCTCATAGAAGCATTACTACATGGGAGGAACTGACTAGAAAATTCTGCAGCAAATTCTTCCCACCGACAAATGCAGCAGAAATTCGATTGGAAATTCAAACTTTCCAACAGAGAAATGGGGATAGTTACCATGAGGCATGAAACAGATTCAAGGAGCTGAAGAAAAAATATCCAAATCAATGAATCACCATAGGTAATTAAGTACAATACTTCTATACCGGACTTTCACCGTTATCAAAGTCTTAGGTGGATTCCTCTGTTAATGGATCATAGGCAAATCAGTTCAATAATGTATGGACTTGTTTGAGTTAATTGACACTACACATACAATGTTCTCACCAGAAAGAGTGGCACCATAAAAGGCAACTAGAATTTATGAATTAGACAGCACGGTTTCCTCTAGTGCATAGATTGTTGCTTTGACAAAGTAGGTCGAGTTACTTGTAAAATTGCAAACACGTAGAGGAAATGTAGTGATGGTCAGTTCAACATATGAGAATTGTGGGAAAAATTACCCTACAAAAAATTGCTTGATGTTTGATTCTTCAGAGGAACATGTAAACTTTATTCAAAATGGTTCCCGTAATTTCAGTACATATGAAATAATCTCCAACGAGAGAGAAGATCATGTTTGGGGAGATGTTTTATTAATATGTGCAGACAGTATTCCAATAGATTGATACTTGGGATAAATAAATAAATAAATAAAAAAGGAAAAAAACTCAACACTTTCCATGCGCCCACCTGGAACTTAAGCGACTATTTTATTTGGGAAAACCTAGTTCGTGATTTTAAAGAGTTTTATCTATCATATACTATTATTAAACCTCTAAACTATAAATACCCATCCCTGGTTTGTGTAAAAGGTTGGTGGATGATATTTTACAAGAGAGAACACATCTTGAAGATCAAATATCAATTTCCAATCTTCTCTTGATTCAACCACGCATTAAAAACATCAAATCTATATTATCAAAACACAAAACCACCAACTTCTTAAATATATGTGAGAGTGTTGAAGATTTCGGAAGATAACTGGAGTTTCGGTAGGAGGAGAACGAAGGATTTCTCAATGATCCACATGAGATAGACGAGGAGCTAGTGCAAGAGCATCACAATCCGAGGAGTGCCTTGGTGACTGTCTTGTGAATCAATTCATCTATAGTGAATTTTACTGGCAGTGTGCCCTGAGTTTTTTTATCCAACAAAGGGTTTTTCTCCGTGATCAGTTACTTGGTGTTATTTATTTTCTGCAAATAACAAAATGAGACAATTAAACATGTAGGTTAGATTTGCATGTGAATTCTTTAGCATTAAATATTTATAGTGACTTGTTTCTTTAAATATTGATAAATTTAAAACACCTATTCACTTCGTAGGTGTTAGTTGGGTCGTAATTCGATATTTCAAAGTCAGTCATGAATCTGATCCATTGTCCATCATTATACCTAACACAAACCATATATGTCTATAACATTGTTCTTACCTTAGAATTTTTAAACTCAAAATCATATTTTGTATAGACTTATAAAATAATTGTTCAAGTCGTTTTCAGTGACCATTATACATTAATAAAATATTGAACGCCGTGTAATTTGTTAACCATGAACAGGTTGGCCAGATATCAATTCTATTCAAGCAAATCCCATCAATGATGTGCCACAAAATAGTGTTTTGACGTCTTACTATTTGAGTAATGAGATTTGTAGTCACTCATTACCGTAGTTGCTCACTATGCCACTAGGACGACTACTGTAGTGAGCGAATGCAAATAACATTATTCTTAATTTTTTAGCATTATTTGAAAGAATAATTATTGAGCATCATTTTGCGAGACATGAAAAAATTACTACTCCTTGGCATAATATTTTAACTTCAAAAATGTAACTTGACCTATATTAATTAATTTTCAGCAAGCAATAGTGTTTATAGGCATGTTTTAAATAACCTCATTGTTTATTCCCAAAAAAAATTACCTTACTGTAAATATAATAGACAATTAGTCAATAGAATTGAATTTGATCCTTATTAAAGGAGATAAATTGAGATTACAAAAAATCAGATGTCAAACTCAATCAAATCGACCATAAGTCCAGTCTTATTGACCCTCTTTAAAGTAATGTAACATTAAGCCCATGTTTGGCCCCCTACTAAATTAAAATTCATTATTCTCTCTCTTCTTTTCAATCACATATTCTTCAATAAAATAAAATTATACGTAAATCTAAAAATATTTTCTTTCTTTTTAAACACACATTTCTCAAAAAGTTACTATTCCCTTCATTATAATTTGAAAAAATGGAGCTTAAATAAGGGCTAAATTAGAACTACATTTTTCAAATTAAGTTTACTTTTTTGAATTTTTTTCTCTAGCTATCTACCATGTGGAAAAAATGGATAATACAATAATTTTATGTGTCAAAAAGTGTTGATTGGAAAGATAAATAATTTTTAAATTGTCCAATGACAACGTGCCACGCGACATGTTATCAACAATATTGTAAAAAAGATTGTACAACAAGCAGGATTGGGAAAAAAAACATGTATAATTCATGCAAAATTACTTGGAAAGTTGATCCATTCTTTGCTTAAACCCCACAAAGCGTTTTACAAATATCTAGGTTAACTCACATTACGCAACGTTAATTGCTTATTGAGAAGCACGTCGGTTTTCTTCTCTCTCTTTCTAATCCCATTAATTTTTACATTTTAATAGATGACCATGACTTACAAGTTTGTAAGGAAAATTTGCATTATTGTACACACCAATCATATTCCTTAATCTTTAAAAATGGGAAAAATTATATTTTTTTCATCTTTCATTTATTTTATTTTACTGTAATGCTCCAATAACTTTCTACTATTTTCCGTGAGTTTTTTTTTTATGAAATTTCTTGATTTTATAATTATTATCTTATATTGAAAATAAATTATAATTGTAATTTTTACCCTTGGTAAAAATAATAAGTTTTTCAAAATTAGAGTTACAATCTAACTCCTAATCCTTCTAAGGGGAGGGTGTTTCATTCCCTTTTTTTTTTTTTTGGCTTGTCGACCCCCTAGTATTTAATTAGGGGGTTGATCCCCATTAATATAAAGGATCTATCCCTCTCATAAAAAAATGGTCAGCCCCTACTTCATTGCTGGAATCTACATCCCATCAGCTATCGTCAAGGGAGTTAATATTTTTAACCTTATTAAATTAAATAACTTTAGATGTTTTGTTATAAATTTTAAATTAATAATTTATCATGTTATTGCTTTGAACTAGTAAAACATTATAATTAATATTTCAGAAGAATATTATTTACTCTTGAAGAGCATGTATTATAATTTTCAATATTCTAGAAGAATGTTGACATGATACTCCAAAAGAACTAAAACTCTGTAAAAAAAAATAATTTGTTGCTGCTCTTGATATAGCACGGCATTATAATTTATATTTCAAAAGAAGAGTACTCACTCATAAAAAGCATTAGTTATAGTTTTTAATATTTTAGAGGAATATTAATATATTTCTATTGAAAAAGTAATGATAAAATATAATGTGCTTCCAAAGTAGCATGTGCTTGAAGAATATATCATTTTAAATTAATATTTATCCCCGAAAGAAAATTTATAGTATAGTTAATCAAATGACAAATATCATAAAACTTGAGTTTGTTAAAACCGACAAATCTGACAAAAATTATGTCCTGGATCATCGATGGTGATATTGACTTGTCTTCAAGGGTCTGGGGGTGACAATAAAGGAAGAAAACTAATTATCCTTGTCGAATCGTACAAAAGCAATTATATTCCTTCTTCACTATCTTCGTGATGGATTAAAAATCAAATACCTTGCCCCTCATGGGATGGCCAAGTTGGTGGAGTAGGTGAGAGCAGAAGCTTTTGTTCATGAGTTTGATTTCCTCTACCAACACTTTCTCGATCGAGCATGTCGCACAAGACTTGCCTAGTGCGGTTTATCTGACTAGCATGGTTTCCAAGCTACTGCGTCAGTCCGAGGGTTTACCCAGTGCGCACTTTAAGGGTAACGGCTGGGGGTTCCCCCTTCATAAAAAAAAAAAAAAAAAATCAAGTACCTTACGGAGAAAAATCCATAGATTTTTTTTTTTGAGAAAATTTGATTGAAAGATTTGATCATCAAAAAACTATAATCTTTCCCAAAGCTCACTATAAATGGATGCATCTTCGCTTGCAAAACTTTAAAATTGTTAGTGAATATAATTCTGAACTTTTCAGAATATGTTCAAAATTGATTTTGTGTAAAGAAAAATTCATTGATGAAGATATGTTGAAGAAAATGATTTTCACATTTCTTGCTTCGAATGTGTTCTTGAAGAAAACTAATTATTCTTGTCGAATCGTGCAAAAGCAATTATATTCCTTCTTCACTATCTTCATGATGGATTAAAAATCAAATACCTTGCCCCTCATGGGATGGCCAAGTTGGTGGAGTAGGTGAGAGCGGAGGCTTTTGGTCATGAGTTTGATTTCCTCTACCAACACTTTCTCAATCGAGCATGTCGCACAAGACTTGCCTAGTGTGGTTTATCTAACTAGCATGATTTCCAAGCTATTGCGTCAGCCCGAGGGTTTACCCAATGCGCACCTAGAGGGTAACGGCTGGGGGTTCCCCCTTCATTAAAAAAAAAATCAAGTACCTTACGGAGAAAAATACATAGATTTTTTTGAGAAAATTTGATTGAAATATTTGATCATAAAAAGACTATAATCTTTCCCAAAGCTCACTATAAATGGATGCATCTTCGCTTGCAAAACTTTAAAATTGTTAGTGAATACAATTCTGAACTTTTCAGAATATGTTCAAAATTGACTTTGTGTAAAGAAAAAGTCATTGATGAAGATATGTTGAAGAAAATGATTTTCACATTTCTTTCTTCGAATGAGTTCTTGCACTAGCAATATCGTGAGGGTCGTTTCAAAAGTTCTCATGATGTAAGCCCATGTAGCAATGGTGGCTATGAAACAAACAACAAGATTGTTGAACCCAAAAAAGCCAAAATTAATCCCGATTTTAGATTTAAACCAAGAATTATGAACCAAGCAACCCAACACAATACATGATTTGTGGACCTCTTGATTACACACTTCGTAATTCACACCCGGTGTTGAACGCTACAAGATGTCACTCTTGATGAGTTCAAATTTGTTCAAGAAGAACAAGAATTGTGAAAGCAATAATTTTGCCTCTCCATTAAACTCAATAATATCAAAAGTTGTTCTTTGCAATGAATGATAAAACCTATTTTTAAAATATTACGAATTATCATTCCACATATAATTCTATTGCAATAAAGAAACTCGCAAAAAAAGGAAAAAGTTCACCCAGAAATTACCCTATTTAACTGCCTGGATGTCCATGGTGCATTCGCATGGTTCAAGTCCTTACTGTCTCCAAACTTTCGGTAGACCACCATATGGTCACATGGTGTAATCAACTATGCGATCGCAAAATTGTGCATCTGGGTTCCAACTTCAACTACTTGTATCGTGTTGATCTAAATGGTTTCAGCCTTCGATCCCAATTCTTCATTTCTCAGCACGATCAACATCTTATCAATTGTTGATTGAACTAATAGCCTCATCGCTTGATTTAGCCACTTTGCCCTCAAACGCATCATCGATCCACCTTCGATAATTAACAGGTCTTGTCCTGGGCTCGACTCTTGGATTACATCATGCCCTCTCTCTTCAAAAGGACTTGGCCTCAAATTTGAACGTACATCAAAGAGAGATCAGATACATTTAAAGTTGCCGAAAATTATGCTCACCTTGGAGATCCATTTTGTAGGCATTGTCATTGATCTTCTCAACAACTTGAAATAGTCCATCTCCCCGTGGTTGCAATTTTGATTTTCTCTGCTCTGGAAAGCGCTTCTTTCTTAAATGAACCCAAACACAATCACCTGGTTTGAAGGTCACGCTCTTTTGGCCCTTGTTTACTTGTGATGTAATGTGTTTGTTTTTGTTCTTGATCTGCAACCTGACCTTTTCATGGAGTGACTTCACCAATTCTGCCTTTCTTTTATCATCTAAGCTACCACGTTCATTCATAGGTAAATGTATTAAATTCAGAGTTAGTGGATTAAAACCATAAATAATTTCAAATGGTGAAAATGAAGTAATAGAGTGAACAGTTCTATTGTATGCAAATTCGAAAGATAAAAATCCTCCCAACTTTTCAAATTTTTATTGATCACAGTGTGCAACAATTAAGTTATTGTCCTATTTACTACCTCGGTTTGTCCATCTGTTTGTGGATGGCAAGTTGTAGAAAATAGTAATTTTGTACCTAACTTACCTCATAAAACCTACCAAAAATGACTCAAATATCTGACATCCCGATCTGACATTATACTCTTAGGGACTCCATATAAACTCACTATCTCCTTAAAGAACAAATTAGCAATGTGAGTAGCGTTATCAGTTTTATAATACAGTATGAAATGCACAATCTTGCTAAACCTATCTACCCCCACAAAGATCGAATCTCGTCACTTCTTTGTCTTAGATCTACCCACAGTTCACTAGGAGTAAGTAAAAGTGTATACAGCCCTTGTGGTAAACATTATACTTAGCATGTTTACAGTTTATGTACTGACTATATATTCATTCAACATCACTTTTCATCTTAGGCCAATAAAAATATTCCCCTAACATTTCTAAAGTCTTCTGAACCTTAAAGTGTCTCATTAACCCCCACTGTGTGCTTTCCTCACTAACAACTCTTGCATTGAACAATATGGAACACATAACTTATTTTTTCGAAACAAATACCCCTCATGCCTTAACTAGTGGATTTGATAAATCTATTATAGGATTGTACGGTGCCTGTAACTTGATGTTTACAAAATTATTGCTCGAAAGATAAATTATGAGCATAATTTTTAGTTTATACAATCAAAACATTGTGTCTAGTTAATACTAGTGAGCAAAAATCTCAACTTTTAATAAATGTTATTTAGAATGATAATAAATGGTTTAACACTATTATTTGTTAAGTGTCTCAAATTAATTTATAAACCATTACTATTGGGAATAAAGTGCTTCACATTTTTATTTACAAAATGCTATTAAGCATCATGCCAGCATCATAATTCTTCTTGTGATAATTCATCTAATTATTTGATAGTGTAATATACGTATAATTAATCAACAACATTACACTGAGATAAAAGAAAAACAACGAATGCTAAAAATATATGAGTATTTTGAACCTTTATCTCAAATGGGTGATATTCCAAAATGCGATTTGTTGATTGTCAATTTGATTGGACAATTTTCTCAGCATTAAGGAAAAATTAAGAAGCTAAAAATAATGTTCAAATGAATCATTATTTAAATCCTTGCAATACATAATTTGAGCAGAAGTTTGAAAGAAATTTATTTATATGCATTTACTAACCAAAGATATTAACAATATCTCACACACTAGCTTTAAATGCTCCGACTCGAATTAACATTCTAAAGAACAATTAGTTAATATTATGTTTGATAAATTTATGGCATGCTTAAAGCGTGATGATATTCGATTCTGATATAAAAATCTTCAAGCGAAAAATGAGCAATTGGAAAAGATGATCTCATTAAAAAGGCATGTACTCTTGATAATTATTTAGACATAACAAATTATAAAATCCCAAAAGAGGTTCAGGTATCTAATATGTTAGAAATTGAAATATCTCAATAAGTTATGTCATAGAAAATTAATAGAATCGAGAAAAATTGTTGACAACACTTGCACATTACACTGTATCATATTATAAATAGTGATGAATCTAAATAAATACGTTGAAACATATCGATCGAAACAATGATGACCAAAATAAATTGATTCAATCATAGAAAATTGGATATACTAGAAAAACTTTAAGTTTCTAGATCTTCAATCCGAACATCTAAATGTGTATATTTACCAAAAAAAATGTAATATGTAATATACGACTCTTGGCATAATGAATTTTGAAAATATTTATATAAATCAATAAATTATCATGCGATGGATACAATCACAAGTCTCTATTTTATTAGCCTGAGAATGCATGAAATTTGATATGCAATTATGAATATCATTATTGTCAATTTATCTTGTATGGTTTTAATACTAACCTTAACGGACTTTACGTCACGAGAATATAATTCAAGTGATATTATCATAAGGGGGAGTAAATACATGTTGTATTCTTTTTTCTTTAACCAAATTTTTGTCCTATTGGGTTTTACTGACAAGGTTTTTAGTGAAATAACTTTTGTAGCGTACTTTTAAAAAAATTACTCTTCCTTCATTAGAATTGTTCCAACAAGCTTTTTCCTAATAAGGATTTAACGAGACATTCTTTATGTAATAAATGTCCATAACATACAAGATATTTTGTCCTCAAAATAATACTCTTATTTGTATGAGACTTTCGAAGAGACCAATGAGAGTTATTTTTCGAATCATTATGTCATCAAAGGTTGAAAAAAATCCCATATTAAGATGGTATTATTTGAAGACTATACAAAACCTCATTAGACATATTTTATCAGAAGATAAGTATTGAAGACATTGACTTACAATACATGGATCACTTAATACAAGAATTTGTTGGAATATAGTGGTGTTAATGAAACCGAATTATCACATATCGTATATGTAGTTTAGATATCGGTTTTGAGCATACCGTATATGCAGCTCATCGCATATGCTATCTACCGTATATGCTCCCTACCATATATACTTTTAATCGCATTTGCACATATTTTCTTTACCCTTTTCATATATACCGTATTTCCACATACCGTATTTTCACTTACACATAGAAATACCGTATATGTAACGTACATATACCGAATTGCCTTTACCAACTGTTAGCAAGAAAATTTAGATATATTTTTTTTCTTTTTCGATTTTTATTTCTAACACAAATATAACAAACAAGTAAACTACAAAATATATGAATCAAGTAAATTGCAAACGTGTGAATAGCTAAATAAATAAATCTACAAGAATAAATTGCAAAGGTGTAATTGTAAAATAAATAAATCGCAGATGAGTTTTCAACCTGAGGCCTGTGCGAGCACAGTTTCCTTAAAACAGATTCGCCCCCTCACCGTAAGTGCTCGAGGTCTAATCCGAGCGTCTATTTCGCAGGATACAACAGTAAAACTCGTAGAATCTAAACACCACAGATACTACTCCAATGAACTGATACAACGTCTAAACAATATCATCACGACCTTACTGGACAAATATGTGTATGCAGGAAGAACTGAAAATAGTAAGATGCAAAGAGGAAGAGGACGATTTTTTCATCTGTGTAAGTTGCTAGAAACTGAGTTTAATTATATAGACTTGGTTTGTCTATTAACCATTGGAATTACATCAATTTCTGCAGTTTCAAAAACTCAAAAGTCAATGGAGAAAACAAGAAAAAAATTGCAAAACGTGAACACTTCAAATGAGCTAATTTTAACTCCGTTTGGTCGGACATTCGTGCACGCTGGTTGCGCCCGCACACAAGTTCAAGGTCCGAAAGTTATTTCGATCGGTGATTTGTACCCCCTGCGTGAGCACATGGAGAGAGCCTTTTTACTACCCATGATTATGCCCTTCCAAAGTGTAATCCTATATAAAGTGGTTCATATTTGCTTCATTTCCCTATGTGGGACTAGTTTTATTTTTTCACGTAAACCATCTTCCAATGGTCAACTTTAAGCTCAGATTTCTCATTCATCTATTCATCAATTTTGACAAGTAAATATATGATTTTGATGCTCTCACGGAGGAGAACACGGATCAACTTTGATCTTCCAAATTGGACTAACGGGTCCCATCGAAAATCTTTCCAAAAGTGAGCCATTTACTCATTTTTCCAACAATCTCCCACATAAATAAAAATTGGGGGAGACATGAGACCGTGAGACACAAGACTTGGTGATAAAGTTCAACGGTTGAAGCGTGCATAGGATAGATAGGTATTACCTTTTGAACCTTTCCTTATGAAAGCATGTTTTCTTTACTAGCTGACCAATAGACGTGTTGTCCTCGAACTGTTTTGCCGTTTATATAAATGATGATATATTTCACACAAGATTCTTTCTAACACACTTCAATTCTCATTATTATGTTTGTTTTGGCCATGAACATATGCCTGGGTCTGTGAAAGTTCTTAAAAATTGAGCCCCACACAATTCTCTTAGAAGCAGCCCCACTTCTCTCTCACATAGGTGATTTCTTATTACAAGTAAACTACATTACTTGGCTCAATTTTCAAAGCATAAGAATCATTAAAAGCCTATTGATTATCCTTCATACTTACAGACATCACTGTTATATCATAGGAATAGACAGGAGGTAACACCCCCACGGTGATTTTATTAAGTCTTTACAATTATGTTGTCCCTTTGAACCTAGATCTTGGGATCTTCAGTCAACTAGGTTGGATTTTCTTTGTAATGGCTTATCCATTCAAGGGCTTAAGTCTCATTCATTTCAATGATTTTCCAACTAACTCTCTATTTAGCCATTTGGTTAGTGGATTCGCAATGTTATATTTTGACCTTACATAGTCAATAGTGATATTCCAGTTGAGAGTAGTTGTCTTATGGTATTGTGTCTACAGCGTATATGTCTAGACTTACCATTGTACATGTTACTTTATGCCCTTCCTATTGTTGATTGGCTATCACAATTTATGCAAATTGCTGGCACATGTTTTAACCATCTTGAAATATCCTCTAAGAAGTTGCACAATCATTCGGCCTCTTCACCACATTTATCCAAAGTTATAAACTCAAATTCCATCGTAGATCTGACTATAACTGTTTGCTTAGAGGATTTCCACAATATGACAGCACCTCCCAATATGAACACAATTCCACTAGTGGACTTTGACTCTTTTATATCAGATATCCAATTCGTATCACTGTATCCTTCAATGACAGCTGGATGTCTGGTATAATGTAGTCCATACTCATGAGTATATTTTAAGTACCTTAGTACTCTTACTATTCCTTTCCAATGATCAGCTCCAAGATCACTCGTGTATCTACTCAGTTTACTGACTGTGTAGGCTATGTCTGGTCTTGTACAACTCATTAAGTACATTATACTTCCAATAACTCTCGAGTATTCTACTTGAAAGACACTTTCACATTTGTTTTTAGATAGATGTTGACTTGTATCTATTGGTGTTCTAGCCAATCCAGTATCATCCTTATTGAACTTTTCTAAAATTTTGTTCATATAATGTGATTGACTTAGAACAAGCCCATTTGATATTCTTGAGATTTTGACTCCAAGTATAACATCAACCAAACCCATATCTTTCATATCAAATCTCGAATTTAACATATTTTTAGTGGATTCAATCACCTTATTGTCACTATCAACAATAAGCATGTCGTCAACGTAAAGATATAAAATGACATAACCATCTTTAATGTCTTTGATGTAAACACATTTGTCACACTCATTGATTTTAAATCCATTCTCTATCATAACATTATCAAATTTTTCATGCCATTGTTTTAGTGCTTGTTTCAAGCCATGTAGTGACTTCAACAATTTACAAATTTTCTTTTTCTGCCCTGGTGATGAAAACCCCTAAAGTTGTTACATAAATATTTCCTCTTCTAAATCTTCATTTAAAAAGACAGTTTTAACATCTATTTGATGTACTTCAAGATTTCGCAAAGCAACAATCGCAAGTATCAGCCTAATAAATGTTATTCTCGTCACTGAAGAATACATATCAAAATAATCAAGGCCTTTCCTTTATTTGTAATCTTTTATTACTAATCTGACCTTGTACTTTTCATATAGTTCCATTTGCTCTCATTTTCCTTTTAAAAATCCATCTATAGCCTAGTGATTTGCTTCCTGCAGGAAGATCCACTAGCTCCCACATATGATTTTGCAGTATGAAATCTATTTTACTTTTAATGGCATCCTTCTATTGAGGTCCTTCCGAAGAATTCACAACCTCTTGATAAGTTTGAGGTTCACTTTCTAGCATATAGGTCAGAAAATCATGACCATACGATTTTCCTATCCTTTCCCATTTGCTACGTCTAACCTCAGTCTCCTCTTCTAGTTCTTTGTGATGACTATTTTTAGTCATATTCTCATATGTTCGTTTGGAGGAGCTTGCTTCCTCTTTGGACTTGTATGGAAATACATGTTCAAAGCATGAAGCATTTCTTGATTCCAATATCGTGTTTTTGTATATGTCTGGGATTTTAGAATCATACACAAGAAATCGATAAGCATTACTATTGTATGCATAGCCAATAAAGATGTAATCTATTGTTTTTGGCCTTATCCTTACCTACTTTGGTGTTGGAACAGCCACTTTAGCAAGACACTCCCACACTCGTAAGTATTTATAGGAAGACTTTCTTCCTTTCCATAACTTATAAGGGGTCTTTTCCATTTTCTTTCGAGTCACCTTATTTGAAAGGTAATTTGCTGACAGCACAACTTCTCCCCACATGTTCTGAGGTAACCCAGGACTTACTAGCACTGCATTCATCATTTCCTTTAAAGTATGATTTTTCGTTCAGCAACACCATTTTGTTGCAGTGAATAAGGTGCAATGGTTTCATGTATGATTTCATATTGTACACAAAATTTAGGAAATGATGCTTCATACTCACCACCTCGATCGCTTCTTAGCACCTTAATTTTCCTATTAAGTTGAGTTTCAACTTCATTCTTATAGAGAACAAATTTCTTTATAACTTCATCTTTACTTTTTGGCAAATACACATAATATTATTTGGTGCTATCGTCAACAAAAGTAATGAAATACTTGTTGGCACCTCATGTTTGTACCAATTTTAAATCACATACGTCACTGTGAATTAAATTGAGTGGTTCTGTGTTTCGTTCAATTGATTTAAACGATGATCTTATCAATTTTGTCTTAACATAAGTTTCACACTTATGTTTGGAGTCATTGTGGTCAATTGATTTAAACGATGATCTTATCAATTTTGTCTTAACATAAGTTTCACACTTATGTTTGGAGTCATTGTGGAACTCGGATATGCAATTCAAGTTAACTAGTTCTCGTAAAGTATCATAGTTAACTTGTCATAGTCTACCATGCCACAAATTGGAAAACTCAAGCAAAGAAGCAGAAAACTTTGCTTTGTTCATTTTTTGTTTAACAACCATTACATTCAGTTTAAACATACCATCGGAAACATAACATTTTCTGACAAACATTTCACTTTTCGACAAAATAACTTTGTCTGACTCAAATACAAGGCAAAAACAATGATTATTCAAAAGTGACTCGGATACTAGGTTCTTCCGAATTTCTAGCACATATAGCACATTGTTAAGAGTCAGCTGCTTTCACGTAGTCATCTTCAGAATCACCTTTCATTGACCTTTGATTTCAAAAGTTGTTGAATTTTCTATAAACAACTTCTCCCCATTCTCAATTGGAACGCTGCAAACAACTCCTTATCAAAGCACACATGCCTTGTAGCACTGGTGTCAATCCACTACTCTTTAGAGTTTGAACAGACCATGTTCACTACAGAAATGATGGCTGAGAGATTCAGCTCCGACAAATCTTGTATCATGTAGTCAACCACATTTGCTTCTTTCTTCTTCTTTAGCAATCTGCACTTTGAAGACTTGTGTCCCACTTTGTCACAATTGAAGCATTTTCCTTGAAATTTCTTCTTAGAAGTTCCACCTTTTAGTCCTTGCTTGGTACTTTTGCCATCGGATGGCCCAGACTTATTTTCATAGGTCTTACTACTTTGACCAAGCTCCACAACATTGACTTTAGCCATACCAGGATTGAACCACTTTTTTTTCAAAACTTTTGTTGTCTTCTTCAATTTGAAGTCTAACAATTAGTTCTTTGGCGTTCATTTCCTTTTGTTTGTGCTTTAAATAATTCTTGAAAATTTTTACTCAAATTCAATAATTGCAGCCACTTGAAAAGTCTTACTTAAATTCATGCATTTGGCATGTATTTTGTAAAGAATAACTTGGAGTTCTTGCACTTGACTAATAACTATTTCGGAGTCCACCATTTTATAGTCTAAGAATTTGCTGACAATAAACTTTTTAGCTCCAGCATCCTCAATTTTATATTTTCGATCCAAAGACTCTCACAATTCCTTAACAGTTTTCATAGTACTATATACATTATATAGCGTGTCTGCTAAATTGTTCATAATGTAGTTTCCTCATAGAAAATCCAAATGGTCCCAAGCATCAAGTGCACTGATTGCTTGAACATCTCCCTCACTCTCATTGAGTTTTGGAGCAGTCTCAATCAAGAATCTCGCAAGATTCAAAGTACTCGGGTAAAATAGTATTTTCTGCTGCCACCTTTTGAAATCTGAGCCATTGAATTTCTCCGATTTTTCTCTATGATTAACCAGTACATTAACTGTATGGCTAGTTGTTGGAGCCATAGTTTGACTCACAACATGACTTAGCACTTTAGCCACAACAGAGCTTGGCCCTTGAGTCGCAGCAGAACCCACAACCTGATCTTCAGTAGACACAGTTCGGGTCACATCCATGTTGGTTGATTCAGCTGCCACTTCTGAAAATCAAACAAAAAAATTAGTTTTTAAAATTAACAGCATAAGAAACCAATTTTTTCTTTAGAAATCTATTTTAAGTTTGTTGGAATATAGTAGTGTTAATGAAACCGAATTATCAAATATCGTATATATAGTGTAGATACCGACTGTGAGCATACTATATATACAGCTTATCGTATTTGCAAGTAGCTTACCGTATATGCAGCTTACTGTATTTGCAGCTTACCATATATGCTACCTACCGTATATGCTTTTAACCGTATTTGCACATATTTTCTTTACTCTTTTCATATATACCGTATTTTCACATATCATAATTTCACTTACACATAGAAATACCGTATATGTAACATGCATCTACCAAATTGCATTTACCAACTGTTAGCAAGAAAATTCAGATATATTTTTTTCTTTTTCGATTTTTATTTCTAACATAAATATAACAAACAAATAAAATACAAAATATATGAATCAAGTAAATTGCAAATGTGTAAATTTCTAAATAAATAAATCTACAAGAATAACAACCTAAGGCTTGTGCGAGCACAGTTTCTTTAAAATAGATTCGCCCCCTCACCGTAAGTGCTTGAGGTATAATCCGATCGTTTGTTTTCTAGGATACAACGGTAAAATACATAGAATCTGAGTACCACAGATACTACTCCAGGGAACTGATACTACGTCTAAACAATATCACCATGACCTTAATGGACAAATATGCATATGCAGGAAGAACTGAAAATAGTACAGATGCAGAGAGGAAGAGGACGATTTTTTCATCTGTGTAAATTGCTGGAAACTTAGATTAATTATATAGACTTAATCTGTCTATTAACCATTAGAGTTACATCAGTTTCTGCAGTTTCAGAAACTCAAGAGTCAATGGAGAAAGAAAGAAAAAATTGCAAAACATGGACACTCCAAACGAACCAATTTTTGCTCCATTCGATCCGACATTCGTGTACACAAATCGCTCCTGCATACAAGTTCAAGTTCCGATGGCTATTTCGATCCGAGATTTGCACCCTCTGCGTGCACACGTAGAGAGAGCCTCTTTGCTACACATGATTACACCCTTCTAAAGTGTAATCCTATATAAAGTGGTTCATACTTCATTTTTCTATGTAGGACTAGTTTTACTTTCCCACATAAACCATCTTCCAATGATCATCTTTGAGCTCCAATTTTTCATTCATCCATTCATCAATTTTGACAAGTAAATATATGATTTTGATGCTCTCACGGAAGAGAACACGGATCAACTTTGATCTTCCAAATTGGACCAATGGGTCCCACCGAAAATCTTGCCAAAAATTAGCCATTTACTCATTTTTTTCAACATAATTTTTATTTACTGAAATTAGTGAGAACGACTTTACTCTTTTTCCTTCGATCAAATTTTATCCTACTATGTTTTCTCAACAAAGTTTTAACAGGACATATGTTTTGTAATGTGTGTCATTCAAGAGAGAGTGTTGTAAATAAGTGAATGACAATTATATCCCTACAGCCCTAATTTTTGTTACCATTATATCCTTGACTCTTCTATATAAATATAGGGTATTAGTTCTTAATATAATACACAAAAGCCTATTGACTTTTTTCATTCATCTCTCTTTTTCTCTTTAATTTATAACAATTAGAAATTATTAAATAAATGGGAACAATTATAACAATTATCATTTTTCTTGTCTTTTCTCTTCTCCTATTCTTCTTTTCGTGCTAACAAAATCACTTATCATTGGTATTAGAGCTAGGTTGGTTAACTATGGCTACTCAAAATTAGGTCAATGCTAAGTTTCAAAGTGAAGTTCATGAAATTTTGAGAGGCCACTATAGACTGCTTTGCAAGATCTACAATCCTTACAAGCATCAGAGATTCCCCGTTTGAATAACCCAAACACAAAACTGTTTGCCCCAATCAAATCATCCCGTCAATTTAACCAACCTTCGCCAATAACTCTCAACCTTTCCCACACCGCTACGAAGTGAAGCAGGTAGTCTCTGACTTACTTGCCTCGATCAATCCCTTTTTCCTAGGTCAATGTCTGTACAATTGTCATCTCAAACTCACCTTCCCAAAAATTTGATGGGGAATACCCAATGGGATAGATCTACAAAGACGAACAGTACTTCGACTTCAAGGAATATTTCCTAATCAACAATTCTTACTTGCCTCTTTTCACCTCAAGAGAATTGCTCTCCAATGGCATCGATGATTCTCCATGTTTAGACGACTAGTGACCTGAAAGAAATTTACCAAGGCTTTATTATCCCTCTTCAAACCAACGAATTATGAGGATCCTTCTGAAGCACTCACTCAACTCACAGATGCCATTAGCATTGCCAGATAAATTGTAGAACTTTCAAAGAAAAGCAGTCGGCTCCTCTTGTCCTTCTACACTCGGCCATCAACCAAAATCAGGGCCTAATAATTACCTAGGGTTTTGGGTTCCTCCCCCTCCTATGCTCAAGGCATAAAGTAGCACCAACAACAATACCAGTCCCTTCAAAAGAATTACGAGCCAGGATGTCCAAGAGCATAAGGAAAAGGGCCAATGCAATTATTGCGAAGAAAAGTTCCTTTCTGGACATATGTGTCAATGACCTCAGCTATTCATGATTGAAGACATAATAGACGCCGAAGAGGAATCACAAAACATTGAGCACCAACCATCAACTACAGGAGATCTACTGCCTAAAATTTTTGTGCACGCCATCATTTGAATTGAACATCCCCAGACCATATGACTTACATGGCAGATTGAAAGATAGAAAGATCACAGTCTTGATTGATAAAGAAAGTACACATAACTTTGTGGATCAATCATTTGTAGCAAAGTTAGTAGTCTCATCAGACTGTACATCTTTCTTGGTATATACGGATAATAGGTAGGCCTGTTGGCATTCCAACATTAATTTTCCTTTCAGAGCCTATCCGAAAGAGAATCCAGTTCTTCTTGGTCGTTAACTCGTGACAGGACATTTCAGCTCATAGTTTCCAATTGGGAAAAGATCAATTGTACAGGGAAGTGTCTGGTCGTAACTTTAGACATTCGAGGATATCAAGTTAAGGCTAATTTTCACATCTTACCAGTAGTCTCATTTCAGCTAGTCTTGGGAGTTCAATGGCTTGAGACACTGGGACTGATAAAAACAAATTACCAATGCATGACCATGACATTCGAGGACCATGGAACCACTCACACCTTTCAAAGCTTAAGGCACGCAGAAATGGAGGCTTTCATTGAGAAGAAATGCCATTATATTCATGGTTCTAGCATGTTTCTTCAATTGGTATCCCACCATCCGTCCCAAAACAAAAACGGTCATTCTCCAACCCTTGCAAATATTTGAGTTCAAGAAGGTATATAAACCCTCTTCTCAACTGCCACCAGCCCCTAACCATGATCATTATATATCGCTTGGTCCAGCTGATTTAGGCCCTACCATTATCCATATTACCGAAAGGCGAAGATCAAAAAATTGGTCTAAGAGCTCTTACACTCAAGGGTAATTCGTCGCAGCCAAAGCCCTTTTTATTTTCCAGTATTGTCGGTAAAGAAGGCCGATGAAAGTTAATGATTTTGTGTTCATTATAAAGAAATTACCACGAAGGATAAATATCCTATTCCTATGATGGATAAATTATATAGCTCTAGATATTTTTCAAACCTCGGCCTACTATCAAGATACCATCAGATTCGAGTTCATAAGAGTGACATACCAAAGATCGGATTTCGCACACATGAGAAGCACTACGAATTTGTTGTCATGCCTAGGCCTGGGCAAAAAAATCGTCAAACCACCTAAACCACCAAACCGAACCGATTCGGTTTGGTTCGGTTCGGTTTAGAGTAGTCAAATGGTTTGGTTTGGTTTTTTGTAGACAAAAACCATGTTGGTTTGGTTTGGTTTATGGTTTGAATACCAAAACCGATGGTTAACCGCTCAACCCGCTACAAATTTAAACCATTTTTTTTCTTTTTGCAAAAAGAAGAAGAAGAAGAAGAAAAAGAAGAAGGGTAACTCACAGACAGAGTATGATTGTAGGAATCAAAATAAACATGATAACCAATCCAATCCAAATCCAATAAAATTCCACATTAATTATCAATTTCAATAGTAGTAAAACTAAGATTTTATTAGCAACTGTAGCCTATATTTACGATTCAATCATTCATATCTCCAGAATCATGCAGCATGATGATTAAGAATCATGCAGCAAAATGGATATAGGACTTATAATTATTTCATGGAAACTAACTCATAATCAGACTCTCAAACAATACATTTTCTCTTGCTTTCGTTTTCCTTTTCAGGAAGAAAAGTCAAAAGATAAGGCACCGGAAGTTGATGCTTGATGACGACGAACTTTCGCTATTCTTCTACTTTCCAAAATCTCGTCACTAGCTTTTTTGAAACTTTTTGCTTCTGATTCAAAGGTTTCATCATCATCAAGATCAGGATTATCTCAAGATAGTTGCACTCCGTCAGCCCTCTTTTTTGAAGGTTGAAAATTGTTTTCCTCATCCCCCATTGTAGATTAACAAAACAAACTTGAAGGAAAATTTGCTTCCTCCACAAGTTGGAAGAAAGTGATCTCTTCAGTTAAAAACATATGACAAAAATCACAAACTAAAAGGACATTATAAATGGAATCAAATGTTGCTTCTTGGCCAAACAAATGCTAGGAAAGATATTCTAGGATATAAAACAAATACTTTTGAAGGAGACAAACTATAATGTGAAACTACATGATCCAGATAATCAATTAGCACTCTCCCACAAACATAAATAAGTGAAACTAGTCATTAAGTTTGGCAATTGTTAATTCATTACAGAAAGTATCCAAAGATCATGCGCCAAGCAAAAGAAACACTCACATTTGTAAATCAAACTCAAAAATGGGGGAACAAGGAAAAAAAGAAAGGAAAAAGAAAGAAAAAAGGAGGAAAAAAAAGAAAAAGAAAAGAGAGAGAACAATGTGTAAGAATAACATCAATGTTTGCTTGTTCTTTATAAGTTACAATGCAATGTTATTTAAAAGTTCAAACCGAGAAGAGAAACCAGACCAAACCAAACCAAACCGAACCGAAGTGGTTTGGGTTTGTTCGGTTTAAAAATTAGAGTGGGTTGGTTTTGATTTTAATTTCACTCAAACCGACTACTTTGGTTTGGTTTTGGGTTTAGGTCAAAACCAACCCAAACCAAACCACGCCCAGGCCTAGTCATGCCATTCAAACTTGCCAATGCGCCTTCAAGATTCTAATTTTAATTAATGATCTTTTTTTACCTTACTTTTGTAAATTTATTTCAGTGTTCCAAAAATTGTACCTAGGCACGAAGCTCGAGCAAAATGCTTTGCCTTAATAGTAAACGCGAAAAAAGCAGTCAACTTAGCAGTTGACACTAAGTTGACCACCAGGTGTGCTTTATTTTTTTTTATGTTCTTTTTCCTTTTCTTAAACTCCTTTTGTTTGAGTTTAGTTTATTAACTTTTAATTTTTTTATTTTTTTTTCCTTTTTTTAAAAGACTTTTATTTTACTTTAGTTTCAAGTTTTTAAATAACGCTATTTGTACAAAAGCAAAACTGACTTTATTTGATAAAGATTTAAATAAAATTTAAGTTACGGTATTATTTATATTATGTAATTATAATTTTAAGACTCGTTGTGTTGTTGAAAACATCAAAAATGTGTATGAAACTCCTGTAAACATGTTAAGCAGGCCTTATAATGGCAAATCAGGTGTTCCAAAAACATGGATCAGACAAGACAGGCTCAATAAAAATGCACATGAATCGGTCCATAGTTCAAGTGGTCTGGTTCGCGGGCCCAAAGATGAAAAAAATAGCTCGAGCAGATTTTACTAATAGGGCTCAATGGTTAATCGTCTAGCTCGTTTATGTTTAAAAAGATAAAATAAATATTAAAAAAATTTACTTAAGGCTAAAGCCTTGAGATAAAGCTGTCAAAGCCTTATTTAAGGTTATGATAGCTTCAAATAAAGGCTATGGCAAATTTATTCAGGAATGTGACAGTCTTAAGAATAGGACTTTCATAGTTTATTTTTTACTTCGTAATTTTTTGTGATTAAAATTTAATATTGACTTATTTTATTATTGACAGGTTCATGGGACAGTCCTCCAGCCTATATATTTTTTTATAGACCAGGCAAGGACTGAAATTTTAATCTGCACGAGCCGATCCCAAGATAGGATCGGGCTGCTCCGTTCCTTAGTTGTAGGGGCCAATTCAAAATATAGTATTTTATAATTTTAGATATTTGACATTTATTATTTTAAGAATGACGGTGTTTTACATAATAATAAGATTTAATAAACATTTTTGTACACCTAGTCCTCGCCTAGGTTCATAAAGCTTGAAGTTTTGCATTCACGCGTAGTCACACATTATGCTTTTTAGAATATTATTTATTCTTGTCTTTTTTAATGATATATTGGTATATAGCAAGACAAGACAATAACACCTTTCTCACCTACATACTGCATAATTGCTTGTTTGCCAAAGAATCAAAATACGGTTTGGATTTGAACAAGTAGATTACCTCTGGTATATCATCTCAGAAAAAGCAATTGCAGTTGACCCAAGCTAAATTTTGATCTATTACTAAATGGATGATTCCTGCAACTGCGAAGATGGTGTGTGAATTTCTGGGTCTTGCTGAATACTATCGAAAATTCATCAGGGGGTTTGGTAGGATTGAGGCTCCCTTCAAAGACGGTCTCACCTAGAATTCAGAAGCAGAAATTTTATGTAACTTTAACTTTTATAAAACTTTATAAATTGCCAAGATCTCCATTTCAAATCACCAAAAAAATTGATTAATATGGAACATATCTTAATTATTTGGGAATAATTCCTTATTACTGAATTTTGATTTCGAATCTTGAATCTGGAAACTTGAACTACAATTTTTTCATGTTTGGCTTATTCACTTTTGATGAGTGTATTTCACTCATAATCTAGTTACTATCTAAACTTGATATTTAGCGAATTCCTACGAGTTTTATAGCATTTTAATGTGTCTTGATGTTGTGATATATGTTGATGAAATTGAAGGAAATAAGAAAAAGTTGGCAAAATTGGAGAGAAGGGACCAAATTTTAAGAGATCAAAAGTTCGGAGATTAAAATGCAAATAATCAAAAGTTGTGTTGAACCTTTCAATGAAGATCCAGAGTGCTATGAGTCAGTTGGATGAGGAAATATGTCAAAGGGATCAAATTTAGTAAAAATATGATCACAAACAATTTCCAACCCAACAAGTTATGTTTTGGAGTTTTAGTCTCATATTGAGATGCACTTTTGACATATTAAACGATCAAATTGGAGAATGATACCTGAAGTCCTATGAGTTATCTTTCTAAAAACCTTTGAATCATCTCAATCGGATATCGGACATGAAATTTATGATAAAAATACTGAAAGAAGTGCGGTGCTAAATTTTTGCCCGAAATCGGGTGCCGCGACGTCAAGCTCATTGAAAATAATGGAATAGGTGACGTCACAACGCCGCTATAGTAGCACCACATCGCCCGTGTGGGAAAAGAGTTTTTAATGTTTTTGGATTCTTTTCTTGGTCCAACTCAACCATAATTCGTCCAAAACTCCAACAATACTATAAATACAAGATCAAAGACCTATTTTCTCATACAATTCAAGGGAGCAAATTACACAACTTAAAGGAACAAAACTTCAAAAAAAATTCTAGGAAGGCAAAGAAGAACAAGAGAAGAAGATCGAAAATCTACAATCCTAGTTTTTTCTTTTCTCTTCCCTATGTTTTCACATATGAATTTTTGTATTTCCATGGATTATATCATGAATTAAATTCTTTATCTAGGATTTGATGTGGCCGAACTTGAGATTATGACTTGATTTTGTTATACTTATTTCTATTTGATTTTCCACTTATGTTTAATTATGTCATGAAATTGACGATTTTAATTAATTGGCCACTAATTGAATAAATAGATGCTAGTCAATTCCAGCACTTGAGAGAGTGAAATTTATGCGAGATCATGGGATTGACACAACGTAAATTTTATGAGTTTCGAGAGAAAGTATAAGATCTATGAAGCTTACACCATAAAAGAATCATGAACTTGATAAATTCTTAATTTTAATTCAGAATAGAGATATTAGAATTGAAGCGTAGAATTAATTTCTAGTTGGCACTCGAGAAATGTGAGAGAAATACATTAGGATTCTTGCTTTTAAATATGTAAAAATTGACTAGAATAAATGTAATTAGTTGAATTATAATTGATAGTTAGGTGAAATCATTCCCAAGGCTTTTCCTATAGTGATTTATTCGTATAAATTGCATTCCTTGAATTCGTCAACACAATATCCTTTACGTTAGATAATACTATTGAATCAGAAAATATTTATTCATCTAGATAAAAAAAACTATATAATTATAGTACTTGGTAAAAATTAAATTACAATTCTTGGGTTCAACACTCTAACTCTATTACTATATTACAAATCGTGACATTGTATACTTGTGGTATAAATCACGTTATAGAAAACATGTGGCAAGTTTTTTGTTGCAGGGAATTGTTTAATTTAATTTTTACTAATATTATTACAAAGTATCTTTTGTTTTAATTTAGATTTTCTTTTATTTTGTATATTAGCTACCCACTTTGATCTCTTTGGTATTTTTTAGGTACTATTCAATAGTATATGAATGATTCCAATATCAGTAAGAGAGTAGAGCATTTGAAATAAGTAATCTCGACATGGATACAAATTACATGCTTGTGGAAGATATCTTTCGTCAACTTTTCTATGGAATGCATAACACTGAGCACTGTTTGCATAGACGCACTGACCCTAGTATGGTAAAGCTTCTAGGGTTCATCGAATATTTAAAATGTCGAAAACAAGCGATTGACAATTATGATGAAGACTGCATGTCTTTGGGAGATTATGTATTTGTCGATTGGGATGAGACGTCATACTTGTGGAAAATGGTCATTCTCTGTTGAACGAGATAATAATTGCAAAATATTATAATAAACTTGCCAAGTTGGAAGAGCACAACATATATATTGTATATTGGAGTTACTGGAATGAATTCAAAAAGTGGAAATACAATCCACTTGAAAGGGTTTCTTTTTGAGAGGCAACCAAGCTTTCTTTTTTTTTTTTTTTTTTCGAGTTATAGGATAGTGTAGTTAAGAGTCATCATCCATATCCCGTCCTCCCTTAGGTTTTTGAGTAATTAAGTTGGTTATTAGATGTTTGAGCTAAGTAACCTTTGTTCCATGTTTTTAATATCTAAAATTTAATTTTTCAAAAATATGACATCACGGAACAATGTAACCAACATTGACAAGAAGAAAAAAAGGGGGATAAATTTCAAGTTTGAGGAAGAAGATAGAAGAAGCATCAATCAAATCCAGCATCATAGCACCATAACTTCATTGACAATACAGATAATTCGGGGAAGTTTTCCTCCTTTTCCTTTAATTTTACATTGGAGATATTATTTAGTTTAAGTTTTGGGGGGTGTATTGTAAATTATCTAATTGCCTTATTTATTTTTGTGTGATTTGTGTGAATTTTTTTTACCAAAAAAAAAATTAATTGTTTTGCATGCTTATGTGAGTTAGATTGCCTTGCTTGCATTGATGTATGTAATTGAGGACATGAGTTGGTTTATGATTTGTGGGTAAGTTATGTGGTTGAGTTAAATTTTTCCTTATTCATGTGAAATGGAAAATATTTATGCACGTGAGTTGATTGTGGCGTTGTACATGAGTAGGTTGATTCATATTTATTGGTTGAAATAAATAACTTAGATGCTAAATCCAAACAACCACTAAACAAAAATCCATACCTCTTAATCATATTTAAGTCTAGTTTTGATGGTTGAACTGTTGTAGAGAGCCATGGATGTAGATGTGGATTCGTGTATGCTAAGTTCTGTATGTACTGTCTGAGACCAATATGATGAGAATTAGTTGAAAATTTCAAGTTGAAGGTCGATTTTTGTGAATGAGTGATTAATAAGGGGCAATGCACTTATGACTACATAAAAGGGAAAAAGTTGTCTTGTTGTGAAGCTATAAAAAAAAAGATCACAATGAAGACAATCATAATAATCTCATTGTGAAATGCCTCTTCGTAGTCTTTATGACTCGAGTGACTAAGCCTACAAGGATTTAAAATCTGGTACCTTGAAGTCATCTAATTTGAGAGTTATCAGCTTAAAGCTCGTTACCGAAATCATTTAGAAAGCTTAATAGAGAGATGTCTGCACATAAGATTAATTAAAAAATATACATATCTGGAAAAAAAAAACATGTGCATAAAATATGAGACGAACTAGATTCCTTGACTAAGCCCGAAACAGTTATTTTAGAGAATTGGGCTTTTGACAAGAGGTTAGTAACTTGGTTAATTCTTAGAGATTGAAACGGTCAAAAATAAGAAGAATCCTCATTTGTTGATACGTTGAACTGCAATTAGTAACATCTAATCAAACTAGAGAGGGTAAGGAGTAGTGATTTATAAATTAACCTTAGACTACACCCCTTGGAAAGGAAAAAGAAATTAAGTTTGGGGGTGTGCGAATCCCACGAGCGAGGTAAAGAAATATTTGACTTTTAAAATCGGGAATTGGATCAACTTATTATTGTACAACATTGCACTTGGTTCTCCACTCTCTCTCTCTCTCTCTCTCTCTCTCTCTCTCTCTCTCTCTCTCTCACTCGTTTTGCATTGAATAGATGAGAATTTAACTTTGTACATTATAACTTTGAAGTGATTCATTAGATTGACGTTATGTTTTCAATCAAGAGCTATGAGGGCAAGATATCTAGCACAATTTGTTTTAAATGATTTTGTTTGTATTTATTTTTTTTATTTTTATTTTTTTGTGTTTGTTAATGATTTTTTGTTTAGTGTTTGCTCGAAGACGAGCATGGTATTAAGTTTGGGGGTGTTTGATGAGTGTATTTTATATCTAGACTTGATTTTTAACTAATTATTACAAGTTTTAGAGGTTTTAATGTATGTTTTGATGTTGTGATACAGGTTGATGAAATTGAAGGAAATTAGTAAAAGTTGGGAAATTGGAGAGAATGGGCCAAATTGAAAGATATCTAAAGTTCGGCATCTAAAATGTAAATAATCAAAAGTTGTGTTGAACCTCACAATGAAGATCCAAGAGTGCTATGAGTCAACTGAATGAAGAAAGATATCAAAGGGATCAAATTTAGTAAAAAAAATATGGTCACAAATCAATTTCCAACCAAGAAAGTTAAGATATCTGAAGCAAAGCAATTGCCCTTTGAAGCTTTAGTCTCATATTGAGAAGAACGTTTGACATAGCAAACGATCCAATTGGAGAATGATATCAAAAAGCAAAGTTGTAGCCCTTCAAGTTAGCTTTCTAACAATCTTTGAATCACCTCAATCAGATATCGCACGTGAAAAATATAATAAAAATATTGTAGAAAGTACAGTGATAAATTTCTGCCTGAAACCGAGCTCCGCGGCGCTAAGCTCGCTAAACACAATGGTATAAGCGATCCCACATTGGCGCCGAGGCACCACCCATGCAGGAAAAAAGTTTTCACTGTTTTTGGATTCTTTTTTTGGCCTAACTCAATCCTAATTCATCCAAAACTCCAACAATACTATAAATAAAATATCAATGACCTATTTTCTCATACAATTCAAGGGAGCAAATTACACAATTTAAAGGAGCAAAACTTCAAAAAAAAAAATTCAAGGAAGGCAAAGAAGAACAAGAGAAGAAGATTAAAGATCTGCAATCCTAGTTTTTTCTTTTTTCTTCCCTATGTTTTCTTGTATTAATTTTTCTATTTGCATGGATTATATCATGAATTAAATTCATTATTCATGGTTTGATGTACCCGAACTTGAGATTTGATGAAATTTGTTATACCATTAACAGAAAACCATCTTAAGCCTATGATGAAAGTTGATTGATCATGTCTTCTTCCATCAATCTAATGTAATCTTTATTTTCTTGGAGCAAGATTGTAAAATCATCTGAAATTACCTTTCTCTTTTCTCTAATTGGTTTCTTTAATAACATTTGTTCTTGAGGTGTTTTTGAGTTTGTTTTTCTAAAACAATCTTTTGATTGTGTATAGGGGGTTTTGCAATATTTTCTTGATTCGAAATTGATTTTTGAACAAGATCTGGAGCAAGAGTTTGTCCCTGGTCCTGATCATTGTCAATTGTAACAGAAGAGATATTTACATATCCTTCTTCAAAAACAAAATCCTTATCTTTAAAACCTTATCCCCCCCCCCTCCCAACTAACTCTACATCCTCAAGGAATTGGTCATTTTCTATTAAAAAAATTGGCCTGATAGTGGGATAGTTTAAAATTTTGTAAACCCTTAACAGTTGTTTTTTACTTGGAACTTTATTGAGAATTTAAGTTGCAGTCTTTAGTGCTTCTTTCTTGAGAGATTCTAGTTAGGTGAAATGACTAATCATACTACTTACCATGTCCTTACGTATTTTGTTTTATCTCTCACTAACACCATTCATGCTACGGGACCCTAGCATGGTGTACTATGAGACGATTCTATATTCCTCTAGAAATTTGAACAAAAGGCCCCGAATATTATTCTCCTAATCCGTCATATATGCAGTAGTATTCACCACCATGACCAGATCGATGTATTTTATTCTTTTGCTAAGTTGATTTTCTATCTCAGTCTGGTATGTTTTGAACATGTCCAATGTTTGGAATTTCTCATAGATGAGATATAGGTAGCTATGGTGAGAAAAATTTGTCTTTTAACATGATAAATTACTACTAACCATTCCAAAAAATCAAAGGAAATGGCCCACAGATATCCGTGTAAATTAGTTCTAAGACTTTCGAATGCCTATTGGTAATCTCCTTATGTTTGTTTGGCTCTCCTTAATATAATTAACATAAACACCTAAATCTCAAAAATTAAAAGGATCAAGAATTCCTTCGATGCGAGATTTTCTATTCTTTTTGAGAGATGTGACCTAGTCGCTTGTGACATAACGAAGCAGAATTTTCATTGGCTAATTTATGTACGTGAATTCACGTGTAAAGTTTCTTTATTAGAGGCAACCTTGTTAAGTGGATATGGGTTATCATAACAAGATATAAAACTAGTACCCACAATATTTGAATTAAGAAAAGATCAAATTGACTATTTCAAATTGAACAAGAGTGACCAAATTTGTTCAATGTATAAATAAAAACCAAATTCCATCTAAAAAGGGTTCCGCAAATGTCTTTTTCAAATTCAATAATAATCAGTCTTTAATGATAACCAAAAAGGTCTATATAGCCTCAACTTTAATTGATTTGTCATCGCCCCACATAAATAAATCTTTCGGCATCGATTACTTTTGGCAGTTCAGACAACCCCATATAGATACACTTATATAAATTGTGGCACAAGAATTTATCTACCAATTGTATCTTGATATTCAAACTAAATTAACCATAGAACAAACCAAAGTGGGAAGTGTACTTTCTTTACACAAAAAAGTGTGGTATTTAGTACAGTCTCTCTTTATGTGTTCCAAATTCTCACAAAAGTAACAACCAAGTTATTTATCCTTTTTAGGCTTTTGTAGTTTCTTTTGAACTAAACCAGATACAACTTCATTATTCTTTTACTTGTCCTTAGAGATAATTGCCAAATGAATACTTCCAATTCTCTCTTGCTTTAGACTTTCTTCTTCTTGCAGACAATATAAAATGAGCGATGAAAAGTCCACTTTTTCCTTTTGAGAATCCACCTTAAATTAATCGAATTGTGCAAGAAGAGAAATCAAAACCAAATGCATGAGCAAAAATCAGACGGCTTAAAGTATAGTGCTTTTACTTTTGAAGCAAGATGAGACTTATCCATGATGTACTCCTTTATATTTTCTTTGGCTTTATACTTTAATGAAACCAATTTTGCTAGAAGTGTATTAGTTTTGACCTTATCGCTTCTTTTTGCAATGTGTTTTGGAATATCTATAAGAAATTCCTTGGTAGTTACTTTATTGAACAAACCACCCCTACTTAAGTTTATTCACAGCAAATGTAACATCAGGTCTTGTAGATTGTGTTGCGTACATAAACTTTCCAATTACATTTGCATATTCTATTTGAGTTGTTGCTCTTCCATCATTTTTTTTATCAACTTGATACTTGGATCCAAAAGGGTATTAGCCTCTTTGACGTTCAAATATTTGAATTTATTTATCATATTTTCAATATAATGTAATTGGCTCAACATAAAGCCCCTAGTATCCTTTTTAACTTTGATACCAAAGATAGTACCCCACTTGTCCAAGATCTTTCATTTTGAATGTGGAGAACAAAAACCTCTTCGTTTCTTTAATCCCGTCTACATTGTGGTTGATGATCAACATATCATCTACATACAGACATATTAATGTAATTATAATATCACTTACTTTAGTATAAAGACATTTGTCTGTTGAATTATGATTAAAAACATTTGTTATTGCTTTAGAATCAAATTTCTCGTACCACTTTTTAGGGGCTTGTTTTAATCCATATAAGGACTCGATTAGTTTGTACAACTTATGTTCTTTTTCTAGCAAAACAAACCCTTCCAATTGTTCCATATAGACCTCATATTTGAGATCTCCATTCAAGAATGTCGTCTTGACCTCCATTTGATAAGCATGTAAATCATAAATTAATGCTGGTGCAAACAAGATCCTTGTTGAGGTTATCCTAGTCATGAGTGCATATGTGTCAAAGTAATCTATTCCTTCCTTTTATCAATACCCTTTAGCTACTAATCTCACTTTATAGTTATTGATTGTTCCATCAGAGTTATATTTCTTTCTAAATACTCATTTACAACCATTGGCTTTAGAACCCTTTGGTGAATCAACTATTTCTCACATGTTATTCGATATAACAGAATACATTTCTCTATTTATCGACTCTTTCCAAAATATACAATCTTTAGAAGACATTGCTTCCTTATAGGTTTTAGAATTACTTTCCACTTAAAGAACAAAATGAGTTGTTCTTACAACATCCTTCCTATCTCTCTCTACTAAGTAGAAAGAAATAAGTTGTGAGTATATTTTATTCGATCCTAGACCTTTTTCTTTCTTAGTTCTCTTACTTTTCGAGGTTCACTTTCAACATCGCTTGTAGATGTCTCTTCTTGTGGCTCTCTAGATTTAGATTATCTCCATTATTTTAAGATTTTCTTGCTACTAATACATTCTCGAAAAATTCGACGTCCTTTAATTCTTTTATAACGTCTTACTCTAAGTTTAACAACTTGACGGACTTGCTATTTAGAGCATATCCTACAAATGCACATTTGATGCCTCTAGAACCTAATTTAGCTCTCTTAGTATCCATATTCTTATAATAAGTAAGACAACCTCACACTTTGAAATAATTAATATTTAGTTTCCTTCCTTTCATGTTTTATATGGAGAGATCTTATTCTTTTTCAAATGAATTCTATTTACTTATGACAAACACCAAGCAAGGCTTCACCCCATAGATTGAATGGCAATTCAGAATTCAACAACGTAGCATTTATCATCTCTAAGAATGTTCTATACTTTCTTTCTGCTAGACCATTCCGTTCCAGTGTTCGAGGTGTAGAACATTGATGTATTATTCTATTTTGTTGACAAAACATATTGAATTCATTAGAGAAATATTCTCCACCTCTATCACTTCTTAAAGTCTTTAATTTCTTTCCTAATTGATTTTTAACTTCATCTTTATATGTTTTAAAGATACTAAAGGCTTCATCCTTATGCTTTAACAAATATACATAAGTATACCTAGAGCAATCATCAATGAAAGTAATAAAATATTTATTACCGCCTCTTGTTAGCACACCATTTAGTTTGCATGTATCGAAATAATCAAGTTCAATTAAGTTTGTTGACCTTACTGCACTATGAAATGGCTTTTTAATCATCTTTAATTTAATACATATTTCACATTTTTCTATGTTATCAATTTCACACTGTATCAATCCATATTTAACCTTTTTTCCATAGTGCTAACTTCTACATGAACTAATTTACCATGGCATAAATTAAATGAATCAGTAATATAAGCAAAAGATTTGTCTTTGGTAGAGTTATCCTCAAGAGTACGAAGTTTGACCATTCCTTAAGTGAAATGGCACTTTCCAACAAAATGCCCATTGTAGGTTATTACAAATTTTCTAGACCAAAAGTAGATTTAGTTCCTAGTTTTTTTCAATAGAACTCCACTTACTAAGTTTTTATTCATTTCTGGTACATGAAGGAAATTTGTCAAAGTGATCTTCTTTCTTGAAGTGAAAATGATTTTCACGTTGCCTTTGCCAATCACTTTAGATCTTCTTTCATTTCTCATTTGGATCTCTTGACCATCTTCAATGTCATGATAAGTTTTGAAAAGAGACTTATTATAAAAAAACATGGATAGTCGCACATGTGTCATACCACCAACCCAAAACTTTCCCTTGGATGCATTTTCCTATGCCTGCAATATCTTGCATAGTTTCTCATTATTTCACAAATGTAGCAAGGTCCTTTGGATTTTTTGTTGAACTTTCCTTGATCCTTTTTGGAACCAAGAGATTTTTCTTTCTTTTTATACTTGTTGGAACTGTCCACATTGTCCACGACATTGTCTTTTAAAGAGCCATTATAAAAACTTTCAGTCTTATCTCTTGCCCTTGACTCTTCCTTTATGCGAAAATGCTTTTGAATATCTTCCAAAGAGATACTTTCGAAATTGTTAAGAATCTTCTTCCTATATCCGTTCCAAAACTCCGAGAGTTTAGCAATAATTGCTCCCACTTGAAAGGTTTCGAGAAGTTCGATTTTTACCTCTTTCAATTTGTTGAAGATGATTTGTAATCTGTGTACTTACTGTAAAGAGATGTTATAAAGCATCTTGAAATAAAAATAATTAGAAATTAAAAACTTCTTGGTACCTTCCTCCTCAGCCATATATTTGTTTTCAAGTGCATTTCAAATTTCTGTCGTTGAAGTGGTGTTGGTGTATAGACCATATAATCCATCTAAAAGAGCATTTAGGATGTGATCGCGACATATCAATTCGTCCCATTCCCTTTTCTTCCTTTCGACACGAATTTCTTCAGTATCCTTATCTGTTGCATCTGGAATTGGCTCCAAGTTTGGATCAAGCACATAAAAGATTTTAAATGCCATCAGAGGAAATTTGAGTTTGTCCTGCCAATTTGTGAAAGTTTGTTCCATCAAATCTATCCAAGCACACCAAATCTTGATTTATCAATTTTATGGTATCAAGTGTGGTTTTTTCTCCATCGTAGTAAAATGACAATATCATTTGAGATTGTTGAAAATTATAGTAACCAAGAAAGAACAAAAGATGGAGAAGAATATAGAAATATTAAGAAGACTTGAACACGAAATTAAATCGTTATCCTCAAACGATATTTGTCTCCTCTCACAATGCTTTTAAGGATTAAATGTGGCAAAATACCAAAAGTAAAAGTAATTGTTCAGATTGAACAAATGAAAAAACAATGGAAATTTGATTATGTAAAGGAACAAAATTTCTACAATAGTTGGATGAACTATATAATGAATTTCATATGTTTAGGGATGGATACCATCATGTATTAATAGTTTTCAATCATCCTACATGAAGTGGTTCCAACTCAAAAAAAATAAAAGGTGCAATGTTTCACCAAGAAAACCAGCAAAAAATTCATGCGATCACAATTTTCAAAGAAAAAATTTCAGCCATCAGTCCAATTTTTAACACTATGCGATCACATGCCTCAAAAGGCTTATGCGGTCACATAAGCCATTTTTATGGCTCGATTTTCTCAATTCATACTCTTTGATTTTTGAACAATAAGATTACAACAGTGCATTCAAAAGGAGAAATAAAGTCCTAAAACAAAGGTACTCATCAAATGGGCAGGAGCTTCAAAAGAAGATGCCAGTTAGGAGAATGTCCCGATTTCATCCTTGGAGACAATGATACTCAAGGCGGGGAGGAATGATATATGCATTATGAATGGACTGGAGGAGGTGGGTCATCAATCTAGGAAAACCAAGTCTATGTTGATTGTTGTGGATGAATAGCACAAGCCATGAAATGTTTTGGACGAGTTCAAACCGTGTGCAGTGGCTACTTAAAAATAGCCCCATGATATTTATTTATCGTTCCTTGCTCTTGATTAGTTAGTTTAATTGTTATTCATTATTTCTAGATTAGTTTTAATTGGTCTATAAATAGCCATTAGCAATTATTGAATAAATAGGAATAATTACAACAATTATTATCTCTTTTCTCATCTATTCTCTTCTCCTATTCTTCATCATGCACAAAAATTCATTAATCATTGAAATTATTAAAAAAAAAACTACCAAATGCTGTTATTTAATGTAAAAAAAAAAAATGGACGTGTTGGAGAAAAATAATTTTTCACTGATGCCTGTCTAGTTCTACGGAACTGGCATATTCTTTTTCATCATATTAATCTTAATCAAAGGAAATAAAATATACATTTAACACTATAATTGTCACAAATAATTTCATTAACAAGAAAGTAAAAAACTTGAAGATTAAATTTACTTCTCTCAAAGAAAAAAGAATTGAAATTCTCATTTGATCCATTAATCGTGTTGGTGAAGGGTACCGCTATTTACATCTATTGTTTTTATATATACACCCAGTTTAATTTAAAAAGATAATTATATTATATTTTTTACTATATGTAAATTTACTTAAATAGACATAGATAAAATTGAATAAATATATATTGTTCTAAATTCATCCATTAATGTTTATTTTCATAAATTCTTTTAAATCTTTTTGTACTCTTTTAGAGTTTGTGTTTAACTAATTCTAATAATCATAAAATCTCATCTTTAACTAAAATTATAAAACCCTTATCATATAGCCTCTTCAAAAATCAAAAAGAAAAAGAAAACCACAAATTATTAGAGTTATAATTCTTTCATGATATGAAAAATGGAATCTTATTTTTTATTTTTTAAATATTGATTTAACCGATGAAAATATTGGAGAAATTTCAAAATAAGTTTCAATTCATGTCCAAATATTCTTACATTATAAAAGGAAACAAACTTATAATTATCAACTGAAACGCAAACAGCCAAAATTATAAGCTTATAAGCAAAAGAATTAACTAATATATGATTCAGGAGGGATTTGTTTGGTTGAGTTAGTAGTATAATTTTGAGAGAATCCTATAAATTCAAGAAAAGAAATTCGGTAATATTATTTAAATTAAATATTAAAGCACTAACATGACAATATAGAAAGTAAAAAATAAGAACCAGATTAAAAGCTAATAGTGATTGGATTAATACAATAATTTTCGAAATTGTATTAGGAATGTATTTACAGTGGGATGAATATATAAAATTTGTATGGATCTATAATGTTTAAATGAATGAATTTATTAAAGACATTATTGAAATTTGACTTGAATAAAAATAATAATTTTTTAAATTTTTAATATTTTAATAGGGGTGTATATAGAGTGGGATGTATATATACTGTGGGTGTAAATAGTTGTACCTATTGATGAATTCTGCCAGAGAATTATTTCCCTCGTGCTACTAAGGACATCTCTAGTGACAAGTTTTATGTAAAACACCAAATATAAAAATACTAATCTCGACAAAAAGTGACAAGACGAGTTGTCATTCTCGTTTTATGAAATTTTTCTGATGCATTTAATGCAATTTGTATAATTTGTAGTATTATGTTTAATTTTTTACTTCAATTTATTAATAAATGAAATAATTTGTTTCATTAGATATAATTTAAATTAACTATTCTCTAATAATATATTTAAAAAAAATAAATTGGTACAAAATAATTCAACATAAATTTTGGTGTAAAATTTAATGTAAAATCATCTCCAATGTGAAGTTAGAAGGCCGTGGTGGTTTATTTTATTAAAATTAATTGTTGATTTTAAACTAAATTTTTTTATAATTTCAAATATACCAAATAGGGGCTTAGATAAATGAGGTCATTGATTATTTTAAATGTTGTTCAAATCAATGATAAAATTATTGTTGAAGAAATTATATCGATATTGTACTTATTATATTCACAAAAAACATACCATTTATGTTTACGAAATCGAAACGTATTTTCGATTTACCGAAATGGAATTTAGAAGATGAAACGACAGATTCACTCATTTATATTCTTTATTTCAAACCTGCATAAAACCAAAATAAAGTCATTGAATTTCTGAAAACAAATATGAAAAATGAAATCAAAAAGAATCAAGGTGAGATGCGAGTGATCCGATTGGCCGATGAAAGTGTTGGATACTTTGTCATTAAGATGAATTTGCTCCGCATCAGTGCTAACGATTTTTTCAACAATCATCTTCTAAAATACAACGATCACATCTAGCCGTAGGAGCACTCCAAATGACTTAGATCAATGAACTCAAATGGAATTTCCTCTGTACCATAACCATGACTTTGATGCAAGTGTTTAATGCAAATTAAACGGTACACATGTTATGAAATGATATGGAATTATTTATTGACTTGAATTTCTGAATGATTAAATCCAAACATATAGAGTCAATATATAGTGGTTGGAAAGGTATGTCAAAAACACAACCATACCAAGAAACGCATCTTATTAAGAGACATAATTATTGGAAATTAATCGTACCCGTATTCATAATTTTTCATATGAAAAGACACATCTTTTCATCCATATATTTTTAGAATATTCCACAATATTCTATACGATTTTTCAATAATTTCAAGTATTTAATCGATTTACTTTTGGCCTAATTTCTCATTCACTAAATAAGAAATTCCACTTAAATAATCATTTATAATTGGTCACTACTAATTTTCAATGAAAAATTCCAACAATCCCCTACGTGAATGAAAATTAACGCAAATATCTATGCAGACACCAGTAGAGGGGGAACACTACATCAAGTAAGGTAGCTTCTGATTTTGAACCTTCCTTAGTGAAATATTATCGGATTTACTAGCATGTTCTTGAACCATCAGCTAATGGCGTTGACCAGGACAACATTACTCACACAGTGTCGTCCCTAGACCGTTCATGGTTCTCATATCTTGGTTCATTCCCTGAACCCATCTTGGTTTTATAAGTGTTTAGAGAATTCAGGCCTTGAATAATTATCATTAAAGCGACCCCACTTCACACTTACATAGATGACCTCCTATTAAGAGTATTCTGCCCTACTCCACTTGACTTAATCAATATATAGGAATCATTAAAAGTTTCTTAACCTCCAACCACTATGCAAAAAAATACTTTAATATCATAAGAACGAGTTAGGAATTCAATTTCCTAAGTACTTCATGGAATTTTCATAACTTAGTTGTCCCTTTCAACCGAGATTTTGGGATCTCCAGTCAACAAGGTAGGGTTACCATCATAAGGACTCTTACTTAATAGGCTTAATCTCATTCCCTTCGATATGCAATATACTTGATCTCTTAGTAAACATATATAAATTGATTTATAAGTTCACACCAATAAGATCAACTGCTTATGGCATTATATCTACGACTTACACGTCTAGACTTACCATTACATGTGAGTTAGTATTTTTTCAAATTTAGCTAGCCAACGATCAATTCATTTGGTAGATACACATTGTCACCAACTAAAAAATCATCTTATGAACTTATATGCTTCTCATTAGCTTCATCTAAAGCTTTCAAATTATTACATTAGTCAATCATATTTACTAGTGGATTTCATACATGGGTATTCAATATCAGTATTAAAGCATTACAATACATTCGAACTTTATGAATATTCTTCAATATTTCAATTGTTCTTGTTTATCCAAACAACCGTCATGATTGGCTTTCATCCCATTTTATCCACTTTGGGGATTTCATCCCATTTCATCAACTTTAAACTTAGTGTACTTCATCACATCACAATATTCTTCAATGACCACTGGATATCTGATATAATGTAGTCCATAGTCACAGGATATCTTAAATACCTTAGTACTCTTACTATTTCTTTCCAGTAATCAGCTCCTAGATTACTCGTGTATATACTCAGTTTATTAACACTGTAGGCTATGTCTGCTCATGTACAACTCATCAAGTACATTGGACTTTCAATAACTCTTGAGTACTTACTTGAGAGACACTTTCACCTTTGTTTTTAGATAGATTTTGACTTGTATCTATCGGTGTTCTAGCCAATCCAGTATCATCTTTATTGAACTTTTCTAAAATTTTGTCCACATATTGTGACAAAGTAGGTCACAAGTCTTCGGAATGCAAAGTGCCAAAGAAGCAAATGTGGTTGACTACATAGCACAAGATGTGTCGAAGCTGAATCTTTCAGCCGTCATTTCTGAAGTGAACATGGTTGATTCGAACCCTAAAAGAGTATTGGATTAACACCGGTGCTACGAGGCATATGTGCTCTGATAAGGAGCTATTTGTAGTGTTCTAAGCAATTAAGAATAGGGAGAAGTTGTTTATGAAAAATTCAGTGACTTCCGAAATCAAGGGTCAAGGAAAAGTGGTTCTGAAGATGACCTCGAGAAAGGAGCTGACTCTTAACAATGTGCAATGTGTGCAAAAAATTCGTAAAAACCTGGTGTCCGAGTCGCTTTCAAATAAGCATGGTTTTTGCATTGTATTTGAGTCAGACAAAGTTATTTTGTCGAAAAGTATAATGTTTGTCTAAAAAGATTATGTTTCCAATGGTATTTTTAAACTGAATATAATTGTTGTTAAACCAAAAATGAATAAAGTAAATTCTTCTGCTTACTTGCTTAAATCTTTCAATTTGGGGCATGGTAGACTAGAACATGTTAACTATGACACTTTATGAAGACTAGTTAACTTGAATTGCATATCCGAGTTCGACATTGACTCCAAACACAAGTTTCAAAGACAAAATGGACAAGGTCATTGTTTAAATCAATTGAACGGAGTACAGAACCATTTGATTTAATTCACAGCGAAGTATGTAATTTAAAACTTATACAGACAAGAGGTGGCAATGAGTATTTCATTACTTTTCTCGACGATGGCACCAAATATTATTATGTGTATTTGTTAAAAAGTAAAGATGAAGTTATAGAGAAATTTGTTCTCTATAAGAATGAAGTTGAAACTCAACTTAATAGGAAAATTAAGGTATTAAGAAGCAATCGAGGTGGAGAGTATGAAACACCATTTGCTAAATTCTGTATATAATACGGAATCATACATGAAACCACTTCACCTTATTCACCGCAACAAAGCATGTAGGAAATGAAGAATGCAATGTTATTAAGTTCTGGATTACCTCAGAACATTTGAGGAAAAGCTGTGTTATCAGCAGATTATCTTTTAAATAAGGTACCCCAGAAGAAAATGGAAGATACCCCTCGTGAGCTATGAAAAGGAAGAAAGTCTTCCCATAAATACTTTGAGTGTAAGAGTGTCTTGCTAAAGTGGTCGTTCCAACACTGAAAAAGTTGATAGGGCTGAAAATAGTAGATTGCATCTTCATTGGCTATGCACACAATAGTAGTGCTTATTGGTTTCTTGTGTATGATTCTAAAATCCCAAACATACACAAAAACACGATATTTGAATTAAGAAATGCTTCAGTCTTTGAACGCGTATTTTCGTACAAATTCAAAGAAGAAGCAAGCTCCTCTAAATGAACATATGAGACTATGATTGAAAATAGTCAGGACGAAGAACTAGAAGAGGAGATTGAGGTTAGACATAGCAAATGGGAAAGGACAGAAAAATCTTATGGTCCTGATTTTCTGACCTATATGCTAGAAAGTGAAGCTCAAAGTTATCAAGAGGCTGTGAATTTTTCGGAAGGACATCAATGGAAGGACGCCATTAAAAGTGAAATAGATTTCATACTACAAAATCAAACATGGAAGCTAGTGAATCTTCCTCTAGGAAGCAAACCACTAGACTATAAATGGATTTTCAAAAGGATAATGAGAGCGGATAGAATTATCGAAAAGTATAAGGCCAGATTAGTGATAAAAGATTACAAACAAAGTGAATGTCATGATTACTTTGATACGTATTCTCCAGTGACGAGAATAATATTTATTAGGTGATACTCTATAGCTCTAGATAAATGTGGTAAAGAGGTCAAATGATTCAACTTCTTAGAGGATATTTCAAGATGGTCAAAACCTATTCTAGCAATTTGCATATATTGTGACGGTTAATTAGCAATAGGAAGGGCACAAAATAATATGTACATTGATGAGTCTAGACATATATGTCATAGACACAATACCATAAGACAACTGCTCTTAACTGGAGTTATCACTATTGACTATGTAATGTCAAAAGATAACATTGTGAATCCACTAACCAAGGGGTTAAATAAAGAGTTAGTTGAAAAATTATAGAAATAAATGGGACTTAAGCTCTTGAATGAATAAGTCATTAGAATGGAAACCCAACCTAGTTGATTGGAAATCCCAAGATCTAGGTTCAAAGGGACAACCTAATTGTAAAAACTTAATAAAATCATTGTAGGGGTATTACCTCCTGTCCATTCCTATGATATAACACTCATGCCCATAAGGATGAAGGATAAGCAATTGGCTTTTAATGACTCTTATGCATCGAAAATTGAGCCAAGTAATGCGGGTTACTTGTAATAAAAAATCACCTATGTGAAAGAAAAGTGGGGCCGCTTCTAAGAGAATTGTGTGGAGCTTAATTCTTAAGAACTCTTATAGAACCAGACATATGTTCATGATCAAAACAAACATAATAATGAAAACTAAATTGTGTTAGGAAGAATCATGTGTGGAATATATCATCGTTTACATAAATGGCAGAACAGTTCAAGGACAACACCTCTACTGGTCAACTAGTAAAGTAAATATGTCTTCACAAGAGAAGGTTCAAAGGGTACTACCTACATATTCTATGCAGGCTTCAATCGTTGAACACCAAGTCTTGTGTCTCACGATCTAGTGTCTCTCCCAATTTTCATTCATGTTGGAGTTTGTTGGAAAAAATGAGTAAATGGCTCACTTTTGACAAATTTTTGGTGGGACTCGTTGGTCCAATTTGAAAGATCAAAATTGATTTGTGTTCTCCTCCGTGAGAGCATCAAAATCATATATTTACTTGCTAAAATTGATGAGTGGATGAATGAGAAATTGGATCTCAAAGTTGACCATTGAAAATGGATTATGTGGGAAAAATTGAGTTTGTCCCACACAAGAAAAATATAAAAGCAAGAACCATTTTAAATATGGCTGCACATTGGAAAGGTGTAATCATGTATAGCATAGATGCTTTCTCTACGTACGCGAGCAAAGAGGTGCAAATCACGAATCGAAATAGCCTTCGAATCTTGAACTTGTGTGTGGGCGCGACCTATGTACACAAATGTCAGATCGAATAGAGCAAAAATCGGCCCATTTGGAATGCTCACATTTTACAATTTTTTTTTTCTCCAACTGACCTTTGAATTTCCCGAAACTGGTAAAAACTCCCATAACTTGAAGTAACTCCAGTGTTTATTGCTATGGAGTTAATAGGCAGATTTAGACTTATATTAAAGATCATTTTTCCAGTATTTTTAGAACATACGAAAAACTATCTGTCAGAAAACACACTAACTTACACTGTCCAGTCATCTGCATATTATTCTGTCTATATATACAATTTTCATCTGGGTGGTGATATTGTTCAGACGCTAAATCAGTTCGCTGGAGTAGTATCTGTGGTACTCAAATTCTACGGGTTTTACTGTTGTATTCTGGGAAACAGACGCTCGGATTATACCTCAAGTACTAACGGTGAGGGGCGAATCTATTTTAAAGAAACTGTATTCGCACAAGCCTCGAGTTGAAAATTCATCTGCTATTTATTTATTTTACAATTACGCCTTTGCAATTTATTCTTGCAGATTTATTTATTTAGTGATTTTTACAAGTTTGCAATTTACTTGATTCATATATTTTGCAGTTTACTTATTTGTTATATTTATGTTAGAAATAAAAAATCTAAAAGGAAAAAAATATGAATTTTCTTGTTAATCGCTGGTAAATGCAATTCGATTTATATAAGTTACATAAACGGTACTTCTATGTGTAAGTGAAAATATGATATGTGAAAATACGGTAAATATGAAAAGGGTAAAGAAAATATGTGCAAATACGGTCAAATGCATATACGGTAGGTAGCATATACAGTAAGCTACAAATACGGTAGGAAGCATATACGATAAGCTACAAATACGATAAGCTTCCTTCAAATATGGTAAGCTACATAATGGAAAAATTGTACTTTAAAAGATGATGAATACAATGCTATTAAGTTCAGGTTACCTCAGAACATGTGAGGAGAAGTTGTGCTGTCAGCAAATTACCTTTTAAATAAGGTACCCCGAAAGAAAATGAAAAAGACCCCTTATGAGTTATGGAAAGGAAGAAAATCTTCCAATAAATATTTACGATTGTGAGGGTGTTTTGTTAAAGTGACCCTTTCTAACACCAAAGAACGTAAGGATAGGGCTAAAAACAGTAGATTGCATCTTCATTGGCTATGCACACAATAGTAGTACTTATCGATTTCTTGTGTATGATTCTAAAATCCCGAACATACATAAAAACACGATATTGGAATCATGAAATACTTCATTCTTTGAACAAGTATTTTCGTACAAGTCCAAGGAGGAAGCAAGCTCCTCCAAACGAATATATGAGATTATGACTGAAAATAGTCATGATGACGAACTAAAAGAGGGGACTAAGGTTAGACGTAGCAAACGGAAAAGGACAAAAAAATCGTATGGTCTTGATTTTCTGACTTATATACTAGAAAGTGAACCTCAAAGTTATCAAAAGGGTGTGAATTCCTTGGAAGGACCTTAATGGAAGGATGTCATTAAAAGTGAAATAGATTCCATACTGCAGAATCATACAAGGAAGCTAATGGATCTTCCTCCAAAAAGCAAACCACTAGGCTATAAATAGATTTTCAAAAGGAAAATGAGAACAGATGGAACTATCAAAAATTACAAGGCAAGATTAGTAATAAAATGTTACAAACAAAGGGTACTACCTACCTATCCTATGCAAGCTTCAACCATTGAACTTTATCACCAAGCCTTGTGTGTCACGGTCTCATGTCTCTCCCAATTTTCATTCATGTGGGAGATTGTTGGAGAAAATGAGTAAATAGCTCAATTTTGGCAAAATTTTCAGTGGGACCCGTTGGTTCAATTTGGAATATCAAAGTTGATCCGTGTTTTCCTCTGTGAGAGCATGAAAATCATATATTTACTTGCCAAAATTGATGAATGAATAAATGAAAAATTGGAGCACAAAGTTGACCATTGGAAGATAGTTTATGTGGAAAAAAATTGAGTTTGTCCCATACAGGAAAAATATGAAAGCAAGGACCACTTTAAATATGGTTGCACATTGGAAGGGTATAATTATATGTAGCATAAAGGCTCTCTCCACGTGCACAGGCAGGGGGGTACAAATCACGAACCAAAATAGCCTTCGAATCTTGAACTTGTGTGCGAGCGTGACCTGCGTACACGAATGTCGGACCGAACGGAGCAAAAATTGGCTCGTTTGGAGTGTCCACATTTTTCAATTTTTTTGCTTTCTCCAACTGACCTTTTAGTTTCCTGAAACTGCCAAAAATCCCAGAAATTGAAGCAACTCCAGTGTTTATTGCTATAAAGTTAATAGGCAGATTTAAACTTATATTAAATGTCATTTTTCCAGCAGTTTCAGCACATACGGAAAACTCTCTGTCAGAAAACACACGAAACTACACTGTTCAGCCGTCTGCATATTATTCTGTTTGTATATACAATTTTCGTCTAGGTGGTGATATTGTTCATACGCTAAATTAGTTTACCAGAGTAGTATCTGTGGTGCTCAGATTCTACGAATTTTACTATTGTATCCTGGGAAACGAACGCTTAGATTAGACCTTAAGCACTAATGGAGAGGGGCGAATCTGTTTTAAAGAAACTGTGTTCGCAAAGGGTTTGGGTTGAAATTTCATCTGCTATTTATTTATTTTGCAATTACACTTTTGCAATTTATTCTTGCAGATTTATTTATTTAGTGATTTATACGTTTTCAATTTACTTGATTCATATATTCTACAATTTACTTATTTGTTATATTTATGTTAGAAATAAAAATCGAAAAAGAAAAAAAGTATATCTGAATTTTCTTGCTAACAGTTGGTAACTGCAATTCGGTATATGTAAGTTACATATACGGTATTTATATGTGTAAGTGAAAATACGGTATGTGAAAATACGATATATATGAAAAGGGTAAAGAAAATATGTGCAAATACGGTCAAGTGCACATACAGTGGGCAGCATATACGGTAACTACCTGCAAATACAGTAAGCTGCATACACGGTAAGCTGCCTGCAAATATGATAAGCTGCATATACGGTATGATTAAAATCGATATCTAAACTACATATACGCTATGCGATAATCCTTTTTCATTAACACCACTAAATTCCAACAATTATGTGCTACGTCATGTGGTGTAAATAAAATTGTCAACCAAAAGTGTAGGTGTGTAGCAAAATTGTAAAAGAATGTAATTGAAGAGCAATAAAGCTACTTGTACAAAGTTGGGCTACAAAATTTGGATTATAAAGTATGTTGTGAATTTATTGTGATTACATATGCATAAGTGTATTACATTGTCTATATTTATCGTGCTTGTTTAATTATTATTTTTTTATAAATAATATTTAGATTGAAAATTATAAAATTAAAATTAAAAGACTCTGAAGAGTTTGAGAAATTCGAAGAGGATACACTCTCTGTCCCTTCTGTATTTATCATTCTAGACCGAGAACCTAAGTGAGGAATTGACGATGTTTTTCCTCCAAAAGTCATTATTTATACAACAATAAACCCAAAATAAAGGTTGGGGATAGTTACAGCAAAAACTCCAAACCATTAAAATACTAGTAGACTTTCCCTAAATTTTTGATTTGTTGTAGTCATTATCCTTGACTTTTCCAAACATTACAGATGAGGCCCTTTTCGATGGTCTGAGCAAACCGGCCATCATATATAGTATAAGTAGAGAAACGGGGTTCTAAGATTTTTCATTCATAATTCTATCAGTTGACTACAAATTTAACTTTGGCCACATTTTTAATATTTTAAAATGGGGCAAAAAAATAACTTTCTATTTATCAAATTAAATAATTAAATTTATTAAATTAAAAAATAAGAAATAAGAAATAAAACAAAACAATAGTCTTCTTCCTCTCAACCACACTCCAGCCCTACTTCATATCCAGACCTAACCCCTGCCATGTCCACCAATCACCTGCTATCGGCCACCATCATCCACCCCATCACAATCCCCACCCAACAACTTCCACCACCCAATCCAATCTTAAATTAAAACTAAAATACAAGCCATGTAAAAAAAAAAAAATAGAAAACAGAAGATCGAAAGCAATAAAGAAGCTTTGTAATGGCAATTAAAGTCTATTCAAGTACAAAAAATGCAGCATGAATTCATGTCCTCAACTTCTGGGATATTCTTAGGCTTGGAAGCAGCTTGGTTTGGGTTGGTTTCGACTTCAACCTGAAACCAAAATCAAATTAATCGGTTTGGATTTTTAGTTCAAATTGATTTTTAAAAAAATAATAAAATAAAATAAAAATATTTTCCAAGTTTTGGCCCAATTAGATTACAAGATTTAAAATAACTAAATAACTTTATATTACAAAAATTTTTGACTAAAAAATAAAATTAAGTTACTAAAGACAGATCAATAAAAAATTTAAGAATTTTGTTGCCTTTTTATACATTACGTTACCTGATTGCCTAAGGAAAAAAAATTAAGTATAAAATAATGAGCTTGTGAAAAAAAAATTTCAGTAATATTACTTACCGGCAACATCACAGATTGAAGGAAATCGTGATATAGTTATGAAATTAGAGCTTATCTTTTGATTTTTATTTTTCTTAGAAAAAAATAAAAATAAAAAAAGGATAAACATGTAAGTTTGATGGATTGGTTCGATTAACCAACGGTTTGAGACTTCAAACAATGACCGAACCAAACCACCATGATTTTATTTAAACGACAACCAAACCAATTCCCTGTGTCAAATGTCAAACCGACCCGAGTCGGTTCGGTCTGATTGGTTTGATCGGTTTGTCAATTTTTTTGCCCAAGTCTAGATAATCTCTCGACTATTTTCGATTTGGTTTGTAAGTTCAATAGAATTTTGTTGTACCTCTCATAAAGGACTTTCCATTTTCGATTTTGGATTTAGCAACATCTTCCATTTTCCTCGATTTGTTTGTAAATTCGACAAAATTTTGCTTGACCTCTTCATCGATTTAGCGGCATTGTCCATTTTTCTTAAGTGTATTTGTCAATTTATCTCACTTCGTCTATCATCACTCTAAACTTGTCCTTGGATGGTTCCTTCAACTGAGAACTGCTTTCCAGTAGCAAACCAAAATACAAGTTATTCACCCTCATGTATTTTGGTTTCAATTTGGGATTTGAGGTTGGATAGTGGAGGTTGTTGGGTAGCGATTGTGATGAGGTGGATGGTGGTGGCTAGTGGTGGGTGGAGGTGGAGGTGGAGGTGGCGTGGTCGGGTGGCTGATTTTGGGGGTGGGTGAGAGGAAGAAGAAGATTGTTTTTTTTTTTTCTTTTTTTTCTTTTTTTTTTAATTTGATAAATAGAAAGTTACTCTTTTTCTCTTTTTAAAATATTAAAAATGTGATCAAATTTAAACTTATTGTCAAATGACAGAATTATGAATGAAAACTGTCCAAAAGGATTCCACTTACAACATTGAGAAAGATTAGAAGTGATAGTTGTACAAACCAAAGGTTTCAGAAAAATCTGTTAGTGTTTCAAGTTTAGAATTTTTACTACAATTATCCCCATAAGTCGTCATGTTTTTTTTGAAGTTGGGTATAAGGCAATTAGCTACTTATTTCTCAAGAAAAAAAAATGAACTTTTCCATCTAAACCATTTTTCTAACAGAGAACATCCTTTTGGAGTCCACATGAAAGCGTTAAAAAACCTGCTGGAGGCCCAAGCTCAAAGCCAGACCAAAATGTCGAACTTAACCTCATTTCTGTCTCATTATATAAATTGTATTTCAAACAATCCATTTTCAATCACATATTCCTTTAATAAAAAAAAAATCATATAAACCTAAAATTTTTCCCTAATTTTTAACTGTACAATCTATAAAAAAAATTACTATTGAAAATGAGTTTCCCCGTCCATACATTTCAATCATAGTTATAAAACCCGGACCGGACCGGACGGTTTGACTCGGAAACCGTTGAACCGGACTAGGGTCCGGTCCGAGTTCACTGGTTTTGTGGATGTAAGAACTGTCCGCCATCCAACCGTGAAAATCGCCGATTTTTCGTGAAACCCGGGTTCCTTTTGTCCTTGACCCGGCCAGTTCTTTGTTAACCCATATATTTCTGATTTCTCCATCTTTCTTTCACTTTCTCCACCCCTTCTCCTTAGTCCTCACAAATTCTAAAGCGTTAGGGATACTTCCAACATCAAAAAGCCCAGAAGCCGTCTCCAATGTCTTGCAACTCAACCACTTCCGAAAAATCCAAATCTCCAAATTTCAAGTTTGAAGAGATGGAAGAACAGGTCAGATGTATTTTGTTGAAAAAATCTCGACCAAATTGATTTTATACTTAGGCTAATTGCTATTGTTGTTCAAACCGATTATAATATGGAAATTATTGCTGTGTTTATTTGTTTTATTAGGGTGATGACAAATACGCAAATAGCCGTGAATATTGGAAAAAGAATCAGATCGATGTCAAGGCAAAGGTCCTAGTAGCCAAATATATTGTGTTTAATTATTTTAATAGAATGAAATGGGTGTGTGGAGTTAATCCCAAAATGGTCAGTGAGGCATCATTTATGTTTCCAGATTCGATTTTTCTTCTTTTCCGGTTTCTATTTCATTATGTTTCCAGTTTCTATTTCCAAATGTTCTAGGTTTAGTTTGAGCCTTCATTAATTCTTAAGAACATTAATTAGATGTACTGGGTTTAGGTTGATTAGATGTCATTAAAATTATTTTCGTGTTTTGACTTTTAACTGATGGTTTTATTTTTGCAGGCATATTCATATAGCATGTGAAGCTATCTTGTTGAACTTTTTTAGATAAAGTAGTTTTTTTTAGTTGTTTTTGTCGTTTCAAATGCACGCTTGACTACAGATGTGTTTAGAATTTGTGAAATTTTGGATACATATTGACCTTTAGATAACAAAATAATACGAGGTTAATAAAGTTACCAGTAGAAAATGATAAAATTTTATTGTTCAACAAAACTAAGTAATAATATACTTGACAAGCATTGACCCACCGATTGAACCACCAGGTCATCGGTTGAACCACTGACCCACTGACCCGCTACGTCCGAGTCGACATCCGGGTTGGGTCTGACAACTATGATTTCAATCCTTGGACGACCTCATCAATTTAACGCTTTTATTTTCTTTTCTTTATAATAATGGGAAATTGATGCAAATGATCTCAAATTTTTTACCTTATTGAATTTTTGGTCCTAACATTTTCAATATGGCATGAATGATCTAAATCTTTGCATTTTTGGTGCAAATGGTCCTTTTAGATGAATTCCATCCAAAACTTTTATGCCTGAAATGCAATTTTTGTTAAAAGAATTTATTATAAAATAAGAAAAAAATTTAATATATAAAAAAATTATTATAAAAATATGAAAATAGGACGAAAAAATAAAATAAAATAAAAAATTGTCTCCACTCTACAGGCGGAAATGCAACAGGGAACCTGGGGAAAACCCCCTAGTTTTTCCCCCTGGATTACCCGATCAGCCATTTTATCCATGAAAACCACACGACTGAGTAGATGAAAATATGAACAATTTACAATAAAATTGGAACGGAAGCTTAGGCAACTTACAAGAGCATAATAATCAGATCATATCCAAAAAGCTTTTTTGGAAATTGCAATGCTAATTGGAAAACTGGGAAATAACATGACCCTGCCAAGGGAAAATGACACTTGAAAGCAAATAAAAAGTCTGTCCTAGAAGAATATCATATTTCATCAAAGTTTGTAGGAGCCATTCTTCGTGAATTTCACATGAAAAAGAAGATAAAAAGCTTGGGGTCCCACAAACAAGCCAGCTCCTGCAAAACCAGCTGTTCTTACGCAATGATGCTACACACCCTACAACCAAAAACTTGAAGAAAAAGGCCAAGTGTACAGCACCAAACACTTACAGCCCTCTCACAAAACGTGGGGCCCATGATTATTTTACTTGCAAACCCCACTCCCTAACGTGAGAGAGCTGTCATAGTTGCTGTCAAAGCAATTGTACCTGCAGCAAGCTTGAAATTTGAAGAGACACATTTTGTGTCAATGAAAAGCTTTGCAAATGAAAGGTTGATCCGATCCAAGGAAAAAACATGGCCTCGATCCGATCCAAGGAACCATGCTGCTGACATCCCTTTGCCTCTTATTTCTGTACTCGTCAAGACAAGCTAGGAAATGTGCTTTGCTTTAACCTGGTGAAATAAAATAATCGAACATGTAATTATTCAAGAAAAGTATTCTATGAAATATTCAGGTTTCTCTTCCTCCTGTGGCAAAATCAAAACCAACACAAGGTTACTCGGCCCCGATAACAACAATCGTGTTGGGAGTCATTCAAAGTATGCAAGTCTAGCTAAAAACCAACATGACATCCATCTGAATTACTTCAAAATCGGAATGCAACAATGCCAATCTACGTTTCCAATGTACGAGTCTGTTACCTCATCTTAAACTAATCTCATGATAATGGCAGCAGGACAAATCTATTCACTGGAGGCTTAGTTTAACTACGGAAAAAAATTTCGAACACAAAAAATAGTAATATTAAAAAATAAGTGAAACAGTAAAAAAGTTGTAATTTTTTTCTCAAGTTTCAGCACTGACTCCCACCTCCCTCCGCCACTGTCTCATCATGTCATTGAGTTAGAGCTGGAGCAATTGAAAGCAAAAATGCAAATACTTTTCACAACTTACAAACGAGCAAAAATCATGTCGATCAGAACATTAGTAACAGAAAATAGTTCATGATTAGGAGAACACAAGCATTTGCTTATTCAGTATGACTGTAGATCAACTGCAAACAAGGGCACTTCTCAATGCAAACCCCAAAATGATAGCAAGAAATCTTCAAAATCACATTTCAAATGTGAGTCAGTCAATACGCATATTTGTATAAGCTTAAGGTTCACTTGCAAGTAAATTTATAATTAAAGAAATAATTTTTTTAATTGGTGAAAATTGGAAATAAGCTACTTATTTGACAATATGGCAAGAATTACTTTTAAGGCCCGTAAACAACTCCACTCCACTCTCATATGTTAATTTGATGCTACATACCCTACAACCAAAAATTTGAAAAGGCACATTTTGTGTCGATGAAAAGCTTAGCAGATAAAAAGTTAGGTGTTGATCCATGGGGAGAACACGCAGGCTAGTGCAATTGAAGTGTCTCGACCGGTGCGGAAACAGCAAGTCCAATCTTAATGAAGACAACATCCCTTTGACACCCTTTCTGCACTCTTGAAGACAAGTTAAGAATGTGCTTAAATAAGGGTAAATAAAAATAATCCAGCACTGAACAATTCAAACTGAAATGCTTTGCAGTCTTCCACTTGTGGCATAATCAAGCTACCACAAGGGAAATTAACCAGTCACTCCACAAAAAGCCTGTTCAGAGTTACTCCGAGCATGTATGTCTAGCTACATCTAGACATGGTGAAAAACTGAAGGTTGTTTGGTAATGTGAATTAGATAGCACTTTAACATTATTAAATAAAAACAGGAGTTAAAATTGAGTACATTTTAAAGTCCAATATGCCCTAGTACTGCATACCAAAAAGGTCCATAGATATCCTTATCAATTACTCCGAAATAATAATTTGACCACCCCTACAATAAAGCCACTTCCATAGTACCAAATGATGCCTAATCATTTTCAGAAGTTCCAATGTACAAAGTCAATGTTTAACTCATTTCAAACTAGTCCCATTCTGAATCAAGTTAGAGCAGCAGCACAGGTGCAAGCAAAGGTGGGAGTGCTTTCCACATAGTTCATCAAACAAAGAGAAAAAAATCGTATCAACCAGACATTACCAACAGAAAACAGTCCATAAATAGAACACGAGTGCATACCATCATATGATAAACCAGCATTTGATCAGATATTTAGCATGACTCTGGACAATTGCAAACAAGTACAGTAATCAAGACGAACCCCAAAATGATGCCAAGAAATCTTCAAAAACACAGGAAGGATAGAAAGAGGTTACCGGAATTCCATCAAAATCAAACAAGATTTTTAAGAGAATAACAACAAAATATATCAAAACTGCAGCTACTTCTGCAGCCTCAAACATATCCAAAGCTGACCTCTGCAGGCTCCATGGTCCAACTTTGTGATACCTGGGGCAACCTATTAAGAATGATTAATTCTATGTAGCACCAATCTAGGTGGCAGACGGGGGCTAAGCACCAGCAGTGCTACATAGCATTAGGCAACTGAAAATTCCAGGAAAAGAAGTTGAAAAGGCAGATAGATTTCTATAATAAGTAAATCAACCAGTAGAAGTCAGTTTTAGAGCATGCTGCAGTGTTATCTACCAGACTACCATATTCCTCCAAAGAAAGGGCACACCAGATTTTAAGATAAAGTATATTCTAAGGCAGAGGTCTACCTTCCCGGAGAGCCACGACCCAGGATTTCATTGAATTAAGGCAATGATGCAGACATCCATTATCTTACTGCAAAGAAGTACTTTGGAGAAACCTCTTTCAAGCTGTGCCAAACTTTTAAGAGCGGAAAACAGACAGTTCATAATTACAAGATAGTGCGTCACTAAGGACAAGTCGACATCCAAAATTATCTGAACCTACATTGAACTTGTATTGCTGCATGGGAAGAAAATGTAACTATTGTGTTAAAGGCCACTAACTGGTCAAATACAGATACTCACCAAAATCTCATCTTAACATCATGACGAATCTTTTCAGTTTCAACAGACAACATTCTGGACTTGTTCATGGTGGCCCTCAGAATTGTGAGCAGGTTCTTCCCACAGTTCTCAACAACACAGAACTCATTCAGCAGCTCTAATAGGTATTATTTTTTCGAACCTGAACGCACATGGAATTCTCAAACTATAATATGCAAAAATAATATAATATAATAAGTTGCAAAAAAAAAGGAATAACATTGCAGGCAAAATGCACTAGTTTAAAATGTTCATCAATTTGGAGCTACTTCAATAATTTCAATCAGAATCATTATGGTCAATTATAAATATAACTGCAAGCACCAAGTGCTTGTTTCTGAATCGGATTGGAAGAGATTTGAGAGCAAATTAAAATGATTGGTGTGTATAAGATTAAAACATAGTGCAATAATGTGAATAACCTAAATAGCTGCAAATTTGCAGCCACATTGGCAAGTGAAAACACAATTCACCCTTCCAAGAGCTCATGTAACTCACTTCTAAGCAAGACCAAGATGATGTGTAGTTCATTCATTTACTACATAAGAAAATGCAAGAAAATGATATTAGACAATTTATAGTTTACTACATATAAAAAAGCCAGAAAATGAAATCAGAAAATTTATAATTTTCCATTAAATAATTGGTGTCAGGAAAGACAAATAGAATTATATGTGCTGATATATACTGGTTTTGAATGTTCTTTACTTTATGTGATGACCAATTCCTACTGTCCCGAATCTCTGTATATATGGTATACATGCACTGTATATGACAATGCATGTGCCATGATCTATCTGGACAAATGACCCTTTAAAAAATGGGAATTTGGGGGGACACATATTTCTAGGAGCTGAGAGCAGATCTGCCTTTGATCATGTTAGGGGCTGCTAGAAACAGGATTTCTGAAGAGAGACATCCGAGTTGCCAAGGACACGTCAAAAATATATTTCTATAATTATTCTGAAAGTACAGTTTATGTAAGATCAGTGACTTCCAGAGCTGTACGCATCCATCATGCCTTTTGATATAATCTGTTAGAAATTAGAGAACAAAAGTAAATGAGAAAAACTAAGGAGAAAATATAAAATTTGTATAAATATTCAGCTTATTTAATTCCAAAGAGAGAGAAAATTCATTTACTGGTTAGAAACATCCAAAATACGGAAGTTAATGTATACCTACCATAATTTGTCCGATAACAAATTACGATAATGTCATATATAAAGTAAATGAAACTAGGTTTAATCTTCTAAATAAGAAAATAAATAACCCAAATTCCTTCTAAAAAAAAGGATCTCCAACATAATCAAAATTGAATTATCTGTATATATCTCATGTAACTGTAGATTTCTACCAGAAATTTGCATCAAAAACTTGAATTTAAGAAGATGGCAGGCTTTAATTAATCCTTCCCAGCCTTGAATAAAATCCATTTCTAATCCTTATCGATGTTTTCATTACCCTTGTTGGAAGCCAAAAGTGATCTATTTTTACCATCCAAACTAGAGTTCTACATAGTACAAATTGGCATTTAATGAATAAAGGTTTTGCCCCTTCAATTTCGCATTGTTGAAAATTCTATATATCTATCACCAAAAGTGATTCACTCCCAAGGGCAATGTAAATTTGTTTTTTACAAATGACTATACAATGAATTTACCAGTCAAATAAATGCATCCCCTGCAAGCAAGGATATTATCAACATCAGAATTAATTGCCATAGTTAAGCATTTAACACTGACCACCTGTGGTAATTGATAGCCAACTATTAAATCTTGTCATCATTCTTGCAATTTGAAAATTCATCAAACTATGCTCTAAAGATATAAGAGAACACAATTCTTCATTGTCCTTACCCCTTGAAGTTAAACGCTAAATAAGATTCAGTATTATAATTAAATTAGAATTTACCAAAATTTTCCAGATCTACCTTGTTTTCTTTTCAACTTTTCAATAAGTAGATCAAACTGCATTTCATGTGGCAAAGTTTTGATGTCTAGTGTCAAGTAAAACCCCATACTGCCATATCTTATGAACATGTGTAACGATGTTTTCGAAATCTTAGTATATGGATGAGCTATCATATTTGAACCCAAATCTAGGCTCATAATCAAACCTATTCAATTAAAATTTAAATTACGTAAGGGAGACAGAAGCATATATGTACAGGGGAAAGCTTGAACATTTTACTAGAACTATAATTACATAGAAAGCAAAGACTAAGGGAGTTTACCTAATTTAATATATTAGTATCTATAAGTACAGCGTCATAATTGCCTCAACTCTTTGCATGTTTGACAAACTTAGGTTAATCACCTAACATATCTAATTGCCTCAACTTTTTGCATGTTTAACAAACTTAGGTTACTCACCTAACATATCCCTCAAATTAACTCGTTGAGAAGGCGGAAGCACAAAACATATCAGTGTCTGCCGATAAAATGCATTATCCTCTCAAGTCTAAAGATTAACTAGATGCTGAATATTCTCCATAGCAGTAAATAAAGACAAAGAAGATTTTTTTCTCTCTCCTCTGCACCCCTAGTTAAATTTAGCTGAAATTTCCACCATAAGAAACTTTTAGATTGAGAAAATAAACTTTTGTCCACCACTTTTGAGTTTCTAAATAATGTCTATTTGTTGAATTGTTTTGACAATATGCCATTCTCTCTTTAAAAGTCATATCAAATTCTCCTCCTTCCTTTTTACATGACTTTCAAACTATCTAGACATTCACACCCTACTAACTGATGGCTCGGGCCCTCTCAGAAGGAGATCTTCTTCACCTTCCACCTAAGCAGTTTCAGGAAAGGCCCAAACCAATCCCAAGGAACAATGAAGCTTCATAGGGCCTTTCTGTCTAAGTGCAGGTAGTCCACATCTTCATAAACATGTCTATTTCACCAAGCCTCTCTCCGAGTGTCCAAGCCAAAAAAAAAAAAGACAGAATTAGGAGTTCACTGGGAATTCTTACATTTATTTGGAAGCTACTTATTTCGTATGAGCCAAACCAATAGGATGAATCAAACGCGTCGGCAAGTTGACAAGAATGCATGATCAATTTAGATATTCTAGTTTTGTTTATCAACTTTGCTTAGATTGCCTGAGACATTTTAATAAAAGGGCTCTACAATCATTTAGTATATGATCAAACGGTTATATTTAATTAAATTTTTGGAGGGAGATAAATTTCATTTTTACCAAAAAAAAAATACTTCTTAGAAAAATTACCCTAAAATTTATGATTTGGTGTTTGAGGGAGATTGATTCAAGAAACCTGTCAAAATTTCTCAAAACGCACAAACTATTGATATGGTAACCAAGAGGAGGTGGAAAAATTCAATAGCTATAATTGTATTCTGGCCAAGAGGAAGAGATCCAAGAAACTTGTCCAAACTTAGCAATTGAATCCGAGAAATTTATCCAAATATAAGCAATTGAATTTTAAATATTAGCTAGACCGACGACTGATTGACATAAATCTCAGCCAACGCAGGGAAAAGCCAGACAAATAGAATTGACAACTCTCCCTCGGGTCAAGTGACATCACTAGCTATTTGATATGCAAGCCAAATGCATCGATCATGCAACTAGTTCATAATACCAAAACCACTGTATAAAAATGCAGTAAAAATATACCCTCTATCAAACTTTTCGAACTAGAGTATTTTTATCATTCAATCTGGTACGAAGAATAAAAAAAAAGGTTGTTTGGCCCTATAAGTCAAGAATAAGAAGCACCACATCTGAGCAGAAAGCCATAATCATCACCACAATATCAGTGTTCAAGGTATTGATTATGCACATTTTAATTATTTATTATCGGGGCCAAAAACAGATGGGTAAAGATGAATATTAGATTATTAGTTTAGAAATCAATTTAAGGAAGTAAAAAATAAAACACAAAGACATAAATCAACTACTATTTCCTTAATGACATCACATGTGACAAATGAACATTCTATAATTGGCGATCAAGCTTCTCCCCATAAACAGCATAAAGAATGGTTCAGAAAAGAGAAACAGATTTTTCATGCAAAAACACACACAAAAATAAATAAATAAATGGAACGTGCTGGACAAGTAAAGTGTGTGGGCATCTGTTTTGCTCTGAGTTACTATACAAAGATTGATAACAATGATTGAAAAGCATATCAAACCTATACCAGCAGTAGAATTAGGAATTAATGGAATATCTATCAAACTTCTAAAGGTTATTATATGTAGAACGAAAGATCCTTTGTGGATAATTAGGAATTGGATTTATTTACTGCTTCATTCATCACCATAAAATTAAGCTTCCTTGAAGAAAGAAATGAATGTCTATAAAAAAGGAAAAGGGGCAAAAACAACAATAAAAAACACAAAAGCACTTCCATGGAACAATGCGGCCATTTGTATCTAAGCAATTAAAGCATCTTATACAACATAGTAAACAATACATACAACAGGAATAGAACAAAAAAGGCAATGATCACAGATCATGTGAAAACCAAGTTTAAAACCCATAAAAGTTCAGTAGAGAATCAGAGTATAAGCAGAGAAGCCAAAATGGGTATATTTTACAAATACATGCAATAAAGAAACCTAAAGGCAATGAGATGGCTTACATGCTTTGTTATTTGCACCTTGATTTTTCTGAATGTGGGGCGATAAGCACACAAATATACATCCCACTTCCAACAATAAAAGAAGGATGAATGGCACAGGAAAAACTCGGAATTAAGTTAGAATGGGTTCAACGAGATTAATAATATCTATGCAATCCCCCCAGGCTGGAATCCACCATCACCACGATCTGCGCTAGGATTCAGTTCACAAGGAGAATCAAACCACTTTGGATTTTCAGCATAGAAGTCATCCACCTGTATACTACCAAGACCTAAATCTGGATCTATCATCTCGTGACTTAAGAGTTTGTTCAGCTTATAATCACTGCAGCCAACAATACCCTTCTCATCATATGCACCACATTTCAACCACTTCTCTTCTTTGCAAGCTTCAACAAGCACATTCTTCTTGTTCTTATACTGTGCCATCTGATCCCAAGAAGTAACCTCCCCAAGAGTCCTCCCAAAGCTTTCCCCGTCATCTTCAAAAACATTTACATCATTGCCATCCCCATAGATGCTCAGTTGATAAACATCACCCCAATCTGGCAAATCATGCTCTACCACCAAGACATCACCTAGATGTTGCTTCTCTGATGGCAACCCAACAGATTTTGAGCCATCATCTGCTGCATTTCTAAGCTTACCCACCATGTCTGAGAGTTCATGAACCAAAGACCTCAACAACTTGGGTGGGGTTCTCCTAATTTGCCCTTCAAGCAACCCTAACTCTTTCCTCAGTTCCTGTACATGTTGCAAAGCCAAATGCTGTAGATCCCTGGGATCATTTCCCAAGAACCCAAAATCGTCGCTTTCCCCTTCTTCTACCACCCCATACATAGTCTCATTATCCATCAAAACACTACCTTTATGCCCTACCATTCGATGCATAATCCTTGCATTTCCATCCAAAGGCCCAGGCACGTGCCCTGAATGCACCGCACACAGCTTAAACACAGCTGTCCCCTCATCCTCGTAGACAAATGTCTTATCCCTCTCATTGTAATTGGATATAGGAACTATTGCTCGTATCCGAAAACCACACCCACATCGCTTGGAAACATAGGGCTCCCTTTTCATAATCCGCGATTTCTTCAAGGATGCAGGCTCGCCAGCTCTATGACACGCGTAATCCTTAACCTCAGCCATAAATGGCTTGTGCCTTATATACTTCTGTCGTATGCACAAAACCACCTTATGCTTCACAGCCAACTGTTGCAACATAAAAGGTACTGCCTTAGCGGGAAGATCAAAAGACTCAGTATATTCAAACTTCCTCCTCTTCGATCGCGGCGCACACCCAGATATGTCATTTGCGCACAATAGGCAGGCTGCAACGCAAGTCCTAATATAAGTCTCAGGAATCCCATAAAATTTAGCACCCACAGTCCAGACCTGTTTGATTTTCTCTATGGTTTCTCTAAGCCCTAAGTGTCTTAAATCCTCAACGCCATGAAATGACATGACTATATCCTGCCATTGATCGACATGGGAAACAAATTGATTCAAATTATTCTTGAAGCAAAGAAAGCGGCTATTACCAGTAATGGCGACAGCCGAGGCCGGGTCAGCGACATGGACGGTGAGCTTGTCCTGGATACGCTTCCACGCAGTCAAGTAGGCGGTATCCTGGTTCCGGTCTTTCCACACCGATCGCCAGCTAGCGAGCAGGTCATCAGGAGTCACAGCCCGGATCTCGTCCGGCTTAGCAACCCGGCCTTCAATCAAGCATTGGATCATCAAGGCATGGGATTCCTTATTGAAAGTGTAGAATTGAGACGATATGTAAGGTTCAGCGCTAATATGCAGCCGTGGATAATCAATTGCCCTCTTATTGCTCCTGACGCCACTAATTACAGCAAAATCCGGAAAATTAGGGTTTCGAGACGGGGCACCGTTAAGGGAGAATTCAGCATCGGATGACGCGTGGCTGATGTCGTCATCGTCATCATCCCGAAAGAAGTCGATTCCGGTGAGTGAGAAAGCGTCATCGTCAATGGACGGCTGAGATTGAGGGTCCAAGAACTGTTCATGGTGGGGCGGCGGTGGACCCATTGGGCAAACCACGTTCTCTTCAATTTTGTTTGGATTCATGGGAAAACCCAGTAAGCAAAAACTGCAAAAAACTCTTTAACACAGAGTTTTTCTCAGTTCTTGTCAATGGAAGAAGCTGAAGCTTTTTTTGGGCTGTGCTTCTGACATAAATACAGCTCCGAGCTTTCTCTCTCTGAATTAACACACACACACACACACACTCACACTCTCTCTGTCTATCTGTCTATCTCTTGCATAGATTTTGTCTCTTTGCATTCGTGTACAGTGCAGAATAATGAGTATTTTATTGAACGACGACACGAGGGGGACGAGGATGGATGTCTTGACTCATGTCAAGCATGCAGGAGTGCATAAAATATGAATATTAATTTGAATTTTGAATTTATAAATGCATTTATATTTCCTAATATCATTTTCATTTAGAAATATCCCAATATGAAACATTTCTTTGAAGTAAATTTTATTGAAATAGTTTTTATCTTTTTCATTCGCACGAATTTGAGGTTAATTGTTCGACATGCAAAGAAAAGGTATCAGAATAGTCATTATCCATTTATCTTTTGACAGAGCAGATGACAACTCATTTTTACATTGAAATAATTAAAGAATATGAAGAAAATATCAATTTTAGACTAGAATTACTAGAGCAAGATGAAAGGTTCTTTCCATGTGAGTATTTGAAATTGAAATTGATTGTTTGAAAAAGAATGGCGAAGTAGGCCTCGCCCTATGTCTATTAATCAACATGCGACAAATTACTTTCATCGTGGAGTTCTTGAAACAATTTATAGGCATTTTTACGATTTCAAAATCAAGACTTTCGCGCCATCTATATTTATTGTTCAACATGCAAAAAAAGGATGGGGAAATTATAGTTGGCCATGCATCTTTTGATCAACATACGACAAACTACTTTCATAATTAAAATCGTCGAAGCAATATATAGACATTTCGTGAGTTCAAAACCCCGATTTTAATGCATCATTATTGGAACCAATGAAGTTCCTTCCAAATAAAATGCAGGTATTTATAACGAAAAAGATCGAGCGTCTAATATATTATTATACAAACATAACAAAAAAGACAAGCAACAAATGAGGTCAAAAAGCTTCTTAATGGCCTTAATCATTTTGTACATACTACCCTGTTAAAATACAGCGACTTGAATTCTTGTAGTCATCTTTAATAAAGTAGCCTCCTCTGTCTGTAATTTTTTCCATCTTAAGTTTTCACATAAATTTGTGTGTTATTATTCTTATTTATCTATTGCATATTATTGCTTTCAAGTAACGTGCCCAAAGTAAAATTTAGCTCATGTTTGGTCTCAATTTTTAAAATTCCTTTTTCTCAATTTCATTTTAAACTACACATTATGTAGGATTCACAATTTTTTTTAACTTTCTAGACATATATTCGTCGACTTTTATTAAAAACTATTAAAATTTTTATTTTTCGTCAAACCAAAAGAGGATCTTAATTAAATGGTTGATCTTTCATTTGTCTAATTTCGAAATTAATTGTTTGACTTTTACAAAGTGGCTCTCGAGAGTACTCATTGCTCCCTCTACATTCTAACTAGTATCTAAAACTTAAAAGGGAGATGATTCACGGCAAGGGGGGCATTTACAGAGGTCGGTCAGGGCAAACACAAGGGCGGGACCTGCACATATATTTTTTTTTTAATGCAGGTTGGTCACAGAGGTCGGCCAGGGCAGACACAAGGGCGGGACTTGCACAAATTTTTTTTTTTTTAATGCAGGTCGGTTACAGTGAAGGGCCTGTAAACACCCTGTAGAACAGTGCCCTGTATGCAGGGCATTGTTCAACTTAAATACCCATTTAAGACATGAGCTATGATTTTTATTTTTATTTTTATTTTTTTAATCCAAAAGCAAGAAGAATCAAGCAACCACCAATTGAAATGTATATATCATGTCTAGCAAGTTGACTGGTCGATGAAATTATGCAAACATGTAACATCATTGATAAATAATAATTTTAAGTTTATTGAAAGTATCATTCCCAAGAGAATTAGACTCAATTTGAGTTTTATCAATTTGCAATTAAAAAAAGCAAAGCTGACACACAATTGATAATTTAGTTGTCTTATTTTACATTTTTACTAACAACTAATTATTCTATTAAATTCTGACTAGATACAATTGAAGATAATTTTGGAAACATTATATTTGAAAAATCGTGTTGGGAATCCAACCCTGCCATTAATCTCTAGTTCTAATCGTCAACTTTTATCTATTAATCTGATTTGTGTATAGATCAATAATCAATAATACTATTTTGTTCAATAATCTCCCTCTAGCAAAATTAAACATATTTCTAAATACTACCTGAAATATCCCTATCTCGAATTGGAATACCTAGAAAGGCTTTAGATCACAATATTACATATTTTGATTGCGTATGGCATAAATAATTATTCCTAATATCTATACGACCTTATGTTGAATACCACGATATTATAAACCTATTTCAAACCTCCTAGAAAATGGGCCAATTATTTATCTAATGGTGATCAAACATTCAATAATCATTATAAAGATGATACAATCGACCAGCAAAAAATTATACTTAAAAGATAATGTCTTAAATTCAAAAAAATGGTCAATTAATGGTGTACATCATTGTTCCAATACTAAATGAGTTTACGAGGATGTTCTGAACTAAGATTTTGATGGATTTTAGAGGATTATAAATTCTAATGAATTTTGTAGATTTGAATGGATTTTCACAAATTCCATAATAATCTCATCAAATATGGTGAAATTTCAAATGATTTGGTCATATGTATTTTTTAGGCTTGAAATCCATCCAAATATTTTAAAATCCCTCTTCTTATGTAATCCTTATAAATTCACTATTTATTGAGGATATCTAAATTTTAAAAGATTTTATTGAGTTTAATTAAAATTTTGATTGGGGACATCTAAATTTTTATGGATTTTATTAAAATCTATTAAAATCTCAATTGAGAACATCCAAATTTAGAAGAATTTTTAAAATTTATCACAATTTCAATTAGGGACACCGTCCTTAGCCTAACATGATAATTATACAAAAATAAGAAAAACTGATTATTCATCACTCGAAAATTTTAGTTGCAAGAAGAAATAGAATTAATTTTTGCATCCTTCAATTCCTTCAATTGAGCCTGCAGTTAATTCCAATAATTTCTTGCTTTTAATCTTCAATTTCTAGCAACAAATTTTCAAGTTTTTTATGTTAATTGCACCGTAACTCTTCCTAACTTTCTTCTTCTTCAAGTTATGATATCCAAAATATTAAATTTAGCATTCTCAAATAGGTTAAACCCGAGCTAGTTGCTTTTCCATGAATAGATTGACATAAAATAGAAAACAAAAATTTGTGCCAAGAGTTTAACCATGCTATCACATGGTAGGATCAAAATATGAATTGCTTTCGACCAGGCCCGACCTTTGCCCAAGGCAAACTAGGCCATTGTCTTCGGCCTCAAGATATAAAGGGCATCAAAAAACATTAAATCCCAAAAATCTAACAAAGGTTTCCCTTTATTTTTTTATCTTTTTTTGAGTTGAGCACTATTATCTTTTAAAAAGCAACAACAAAACAACGAAATGGAACTAAATAAGAGGCCCAAAATATTAGAACACTTAACTTACATTCTTCGTTTAATGAATAAAATGGATCTACAATTAAACTGTTACCTAGTTCTATATCTTATTCTTTTTTTCATACTATCCAAAATCTAGGTAAAAATCAATCCAAAAAAAATTAAGGAAATCTTCCATATAGTTTTTTTTTTAAGCTTATAAAGTTTCTTTAAAATTTATAAATTGCTGTGAATTGAAAGTTTATTAAAGTTTTGAGGTAAATGACAATTATACCCCCGCAATCCTAAAAATTATCATTGTTGTATTCATGATTCTACCCTATATAGGGTTTTGGTCCTTAATAAAATACACACAAATCTATTGACTTTTCTCTGTTTTATTCTCTTTTCTTCACTTTTATAACACGTTATCAGCACGATTCTCTCAAAATCAGAGTAAATTAGTTAGAAGATTCATAATAGATTGTCAAGACACTTGCTTAATTGATAGTGCAACTACACATACTATTCTTCAAGATAAAAAAAATTTGTTTGACTCAACATTGAAAGAAAATAATGTCAATACAATATCAGGTACATCAAATATCATTGAAGGCTCTTATAGAGCTTGTATTATTTTACCAAATAATACAAAATTATATATTGATGATGCACTTTATTCTAGCAAATCTAGAGGAAAATGCTTAGTTTAAAAGATATCTGCTGCAATGGATATCATATCGAGACAATGCAAGAAAATAATACTGAGTATCTTTGCAAAACCTCTTTTGTATCTGATCAGAAGCAGTAAAAGAAAAATTTTATACACTTCCATTTGGCATATATTATACATTTATAAAAATGGTTGAATCAAATAATCTCACGAATCAGAAGTTCGTTGATCAAAAAATTTTATTCTTTGACATGATCAACTTAGACATCTAGGAGCTATAATGATGCGTCGAATAATAAAAAATTCACATAGACACCCTTTAAAGAACCAAAAGATTCTTTTACCTAATGATTATCTATGTGTAACTTGTTCACAAGGTAAGTTTGTCATTAGACCTTCAACTACAAAGGTCAATATTAAATCTCCAACTTTCTTAGAAAATATTCATGGAGATATATGTGGGCCAATACACCCATCATGTGGACCATTTCGCTATTTTATGATATTAATTAATTCCTCTATTAGATAGTAACATGTTTGCCTACTTTTTATTAAGAATGTTGCATTTGCTAGACTACTTGCTCAAATTATAAAATTACGAGCGCAATTTTTCGATTGCTCAATTAAAATTATTCCCCTTAACAATGCTGGTGAAATTAGATCACAAGCATTCGATGATTATTGTATGTCAATCGGGATTGTAATTGAACACTTAGTTGCGCATGTCCATACACAAAATAGTTTGACAGAGTCGTTTATTAAACATCCACAACTTTTTGCTAGATCATTACTTATGAAAACAAAACTCACAGCTTCTATTTGGGATTATATCATATTACATGCTGCATCATTGCTTTGTATTAGACCAACTGCCCGTTATCAATATTTAACTTTGCAACTGACATTTGGTTATGAACCTGATATTTCTCACCTACGGGTCTTTGATTGTGCTGTCCAAGTCCTTATTTCACCCCCACAACGAAATAAAATGGGTCCCCAACGAAGACTTGGGTTTATGTGGATTTTGATTCACCATCAATTATTAGGTATCTTGAGCTTTTAACAGATAACTTACCTATTGCACGTTTTCTAGATTGTCATTTTGATGAAATGACTTTTCCAACTTTGGGAGGGCAAAAACTATTTCTTGAAAAATAAGGTAAAATTACTTGGAATGAAGCAATTCTATCTCATTTTGATCCCCGCGACAATCGATGCGAGCAAGAGGTTAAAAAAATCATTCATTTACAAAGAGTTGCAACTCAATTACATAATGTATTTGTTTGCACAAGAAAAGTGACAAAGTCATATGTTCCAGCAGAAAATATTCCAACAAAAATTAATGTCCCTGTAGGATAATCTGCTGTAACAAATAAATCTCAAATACATCAGAATTGTGGTCGACCAGTTGGTTCAAAAGACTCTATACCTTGAAAAAGAAAAATACATAAAAAAAATCAACCAAAAACTTCAGAAGAAGTCACATTAGAAAAGATTGATCAATTAGATATTGAAAATACGGTTCTTAAAGAACCACAAATGTCCGAAAATATGATATTTCAATAAATTATATGTTATCTCATAAATTATGGGAACGAAATAATGTTGTTATCGGCATTATTTTCGCATTTAATGTGACTCTTGATATTATACAAAATGAGGATCTTGAACGATAGTCGGTTAAAAACTGTCAAAATAGAAATAATTGACCAAAATGGAAAGAAGTCATACAGGGGGAATTGAATTCTTTGAAGAAACAAAAAGTGTTTGGACCTGTAGTTCAAACACCTGAAAATATAATCCCTGTTGGATATAAATGAGTTTTTGTATGAAAGAAATGAAAATAATGAAATTATAAGGTACAAAACCCGACAAGTAGCTCAAGGTTTCTCACAAAGACTAGGAATTGATTATGAAGAAACATATTTTCCTGTAATAGACACCATCACTTTTATATTTTTAATTAGTTTGACCGTATCACAAAAGCTTGATATGCTCCTTATGGATGTAGTAACTGCATATTTGTATGGTTTACTTGATAGTGAAATATATATGAAAGTCCTTGAAGGATTTAAGGTTCTAGGAACAAACGATGCATTCCCAGGAAAGTATCGTCCACATCTGTCATTTCCTTCTAACTTACTGATAAGTGTGTTTTTGCACACTTATTTACATCACAAACATAACTTAAATGCAAGTAAAATGATTGAATTGTTACTTAACTTTGTCAAATTCATGCAATGTAGGAAATTCTATGGAAATAGTGGAATTCAGGAGAAAAGAACCGAAAAAGGACCAAATTGGAGCAAAATGAAAATTCAGGTATCAAATTGCAATCCTCTGAAAGTTGACCCGATGAACACATCAAGCAATTGATCAAGTCAAACACCAATTGGAAGTTATAAGGGAACATTGGAGCAACTAGGAACAAAAGAGGAGGTCAAGGAGTGAAGGAATGAAACTTGAGGACCAAAATGACTCAAACTAGAAGTTAGCTCTACTATGCGGTCGCATAGTATAAAACCTATGCGATCGCAAGTGAACCTCCAGGGATTAAAAACGCCATTTTTCTTAAGCCTATGCGGTCGCATAGGTTATGCCTATGCGGTCGAATAGGTATAATTTTCCCCCGAATTTTGCAATTTCCTTATATGATTGCAACTCCTTTGGTAACCTAATTTGGACGGGTTTAAATAGCAACAAGACATCCAGAAGCCACACGAACAACTTGGGAGGCAAAAACATTCATCTTGGAGTGGATTTAAAAGCAAAAACAAGAATTGATGCAAAATTTAGAAGATTTTTTCAAGTTTTGATAACCCGGTGATGTATTTTATTCATACTTTGTTAGATTTCATTATTTTTATCATGATAGGCTAGATTTTTGCAACTAGGTGATCGATGAACCATGTAATTATTATTAAACTTGCTATTTCATGATTTTGAATTATTAGTTCGATGGGATATTTGAATGAATTTTATTGGTTTATTTATTTTCACAATTAATGTGCACTTAATTTGTGTGAATTTGGTGGTTTAATTCTGAATTTGAGAAAATTAGATTAAACTCGACATATATAATTCATCATAGGGTCCGATAGGGGATAGAAATATACCCCTATGCCCTATGTAAATCTTTAATTGCTCACAAAAAGATTTTATGCGTTCTTGTATAATTGCATCCGTCATAGAGATATAGGCTGATGATTTATTAGAATAGGTTCAATATATCTCGAGAGAGAGTATTGAATAGATTTAGGAGCATTGATTTATCAAATTCTTATTGAATTATCAAAATTGTGAAATTAGGGTTTAATTAGTAATTATTTGGGGATTCGTGATCCTAGTGAATTCGTTTTATATAGATTTTCATAAATTGACAATACATTTCATTTATTTTTCATAACATTTCGTAATAGAGTCATTAGTTAAGTGAATTTAAATAATTAGGGTTTGATTTGAAATTAGGGTTTTTCAATTTGGGGATTTCTCCCAAAATTAGGGTTTTTGATTCCAAAATTCATTTTAACTCAATTAGTTTCGGTTAATGCTAAAATAAGTAAAATTGAACTACTCTTTCTTTGTGGGAGATACTCGGACTTTTAAAGTCCATTTTATTACTTGTCACGACCCGTACACTTGCGATAATTTAAATCGAAAGAAATATTTCGCGAACAAATTTTTGGCGCCATTGCCGAGGATTGAGTTTAGTTTAATTTTATTTCTTGAGGCACTAATTCGAACTTAATTTTTTATTTAGCATAATTTTGTTTTTATTTTTATTTGTATTTTAGTTTATTTTTCTCTATTTGTATTTTAGTTAATTAAATTGTTTGAATTTAAGTGCTCGTACTGGTTTTAATTCTCAGATTTGCATGTCACGATTGCCTGGAGGAGAATTGATTCCAGCTGATCCTGAAATTGAGCGCACCTTTCACCGACGACAAAGAAATCACCGCGAAGCGCAAGTACAAATGGCCAACGAATTAAACAATCCCATGATTCATGATAATGAAGGAGAGGCAATGGACGAAGGGAATGAGATTCTGGAGGATTTCTTGACTCCTCAAGTGATTCAAAGCCAGTCCAGCATAGTGTATCCACCGTTTGGGAAACCTAATTTTCAGTTGAAGACCAATGTGATACGGCTGTTTCAAAATGGACACCAATTCTATGGCAAGGCTGAGGAGAACCCACACACACATGTATCTCGATTTCTAGATATGTGTCAACATTTCAGATACCAAGGGATTTCGGATGACGCCATTAGGTTGAGGCTTTTTCCACATACGCTACGAGACCGAGCACTTGAATGGTTGGATTCACTCCCGGTTGCAAGTATCACTACATGGAATGAGCTGGCACACAAGTTCTGCACAAAGTTCTTCTCCCCAGCCAAGATAGCAAAGCTGAGACATGATATATCAGTATTCAATCAAGGAGAGACTGAATCATTTGATGAAGCCTGGAACAGATTTAAAAACATGCTCCGGAAATGCCCTCAGCATGGGTTCGATAAAAAGACCCAAATCCGATTCTTCTACACAGGATTACTTCCATACCATAAGAGCATGGTAGATTCAGCATCAGGTGGCTCAATATCCACAAGAACAGTTGATGGGGCATTGGAATTATTTGAGCGAATGGCTACCACATCAGCCATGTGGTCTTCTGAGAGGGCAACTCCAAAGAAAACTCCAGGTGTCTACGAGGTGGACACTTATTCAGCAATCTCTGCAAAAATTGATTCTCTATATCACAAGGTGGAGAGCATATCACAAGCATCACAAGCTAAGAAGAGCAATTGTGAGGAATGTGGAGTCAAACACAAAACATCAGATTGCCCTATACTCATGCAAGGAATTGAGCAAGCAGACTACGCACAGTGGGGACAACGCCAACAGCATAATCAATATGGTGAGACTTTCAATCCCAGCTGGAAGAAACATCCCAACTTCTCGTGGAGCAACCAGAATCAGAATAAGCCACAGGGACAGTTTCAACAACAGGAGAAGAGGCCTCAATTGGAAGATATGATAGGAAAGTTCATGGAGAAGGCCGAAGTTACACTTCAAAATCAAAATGCAGCCATCAAAAATTTGGAAACTCAGATGGGGCAGCTAGCCATCACATTGACTGGCAGAACACCAGGTAATTTATCAAGTAATACAGAAATCAATCCTAAAGAGTAAGCAAAGGCCATTACAACTCGAAGTGGAGTTCAATTACTTGAAATTCATGTCAAGAGATCGAGAGTGATTGGAGAAACATCTTCCTCCGCTGAAGAGGAGACAGTTGTAAAGGAATCAAGTTCAAAGGAAAATTCACAAGAATCACAAGATAATGCCAAAGTCACAGTCAACCCCTACGAACCTTCGATTCCCTTTCCACAGCGCTTGAAAAAGCAAAAAGTGGAGCAACAATACAAAAAATTTCTAGAAATCTTCAAAAAGCTCCATATCAATATCCCGCTAGCAGATGCACTATTCCAGATGCCTAGCTACACGAAGTTTTTGAAGGATATCATATCAAATAAACGCAAGCTGGAAGATCATGAGACAGTCATGCTTACTGAGGAATGTAGTGCCAGAATTCAGAATAAGCTTCCACCAAAACTAAAAGATCCAGGGAGTTTTACTGTTCCTTGCACAATCGGTGAAGTATATTTCGATATAGCATTATGTGACCTCGGTGCAAGTATTAATTTAATGCCTTTGTCTGTTTTGAGGAAACTAGGATTGGGAGAAGCTAAAGCAACCACTGTGACCCTTCAGCTGGCTGACAGGTCACTGACACATCCCAGAGAAATAATTGAAGATGTACTTATCAAAGTTGAGAAGTTCATATTTCCAGCAGACTTTCTTATCCTGGACATGGAAGAGGACAAAGACGTTCCCTTGATACTTGGCAGACCATTTCTGGCAACAGGGAGAGCATTAATAGATGTTCAAAGAGGTCAATTGATTTTAAGATTGGGAGAGAAGCAGATATCATTCAATGTATTCAAGGCAATGAAGTTACAAGCAGAATCTGACAGCTGTTATCAAGTTGACATTATTGATAAGGCAGTCTAAGAAACACTTTTACTACACGGTCCATCTGATGCCTATGAGGCATGTATTGCACAATCCCAATCAATCCAGTCAGAGTCTGTTGAAGTTGAAACATGTGCAAGATTTTTGGAGACCAACCCGCCATACACACGAAAGAGGCACTTCGAGGAACTGGGGATAGGAAACACAAAGCCATTACCTTCAGTTCAGCAGCTGCCAGTTTTAGAACTCAAACAACTGCCGCCACATCTCAAATATGCTTATTTAGGAGAATCAGATGCACTTCCAGTAATCATTTCGAACACAGTCAGTGAAATGGAGGAGGAAAAATTGCTCAGGGTATTTAGAGAGAACAAGACGGCGGTTGGTTGGACAATAGCTGACATTAAAGGAATCAATCCTTCCATGTGCATGCATAAAATTTTAATGGAGGAAAATTGCAAGCCTAGCATAGAAAGTCAGAGAAGATTGAATCCGAACATGAAGGAAGTAGTCAGGGCAGAGATACTGAAGTTATTGGATGCAGGAATTATCTACCCAATTTCAGATAGTGCATGGATTAGCCCTGTTCAAGTGGTACCGAAAAAAGGGGAAATTACAGTGGTGAAAAATGAGAAGAATGAACTAATTCCCACCAGAACAGTTACGGGTTGGAGAGTTTGCATTGACTATCGCAAACTCAATGCAGCTACACGAAAGGATCACTTCTCACTCCCATTCATTGATCAGATGTTGGAGAGGTTGGCTGGACATTCACACTACTGCTTTCTTGATGGATACTCGGGCTATAATCAGATACCTGTCGCACCAGAGGATCAGGAGACGACCACTTTCACTTGTCCCTACGGTACTTTTGCTTATCGTAGGATGCCTTTTGGTCTTTGCAACGCTCCAGCCACATTTCAGAGGTGCATGATGGCAATATTCTCTGACATGATTGAAAAGGTTTATCGAGGTTTTCATGGACGATTTCTCAGTATTTGGATCTTCATTTGATGAATGTCTAAACCACTTGAATTTGGTCTTACAGAGATGCAAGAAGACTAACTTAGTTTTAAATTGGGAAAAATGCCACTTTATGGTGCAAGAAGGCATTGTACTTGGGCATAGGATATCGGCAAAAGGAATTGAGGTAGACAAGGCAAAAATTCAAGTGATTGAGAAATTACCACCGCCTACATCAGTTAAAGGAGTTCGTAGTTTTTTTGGGCACGCTGGGTTCTACCGGAGGTTTAAAAAAGATTTCTCGAAGATCACTAAACCTTTATGCAACTTACTAATGAAAGATGCAACTTTTGAGTTCAATGAAGATTGTCTCTCAGCCTTCAACACTTTAAAGGAAAAGCTTACGACAGCACCAGTGATTGTAGCGCCAGACTGGGAATTACCTTTTGAATTGATGTGTGATGCAAGTGATCACGCTGTAGGTACAGTATTGGGACAGCGGAGGAATAAGATTTTTCACGTGATCTACTATGCAAGCAGAACTCTAAATGATGCACAACTAAATTATGCAACCACTGAAAAGGAGCTATTGGCTGTGGTTTGCATTTGACAAATTCAGGTCATACCTTGTCGGATCTAAAATCATCATCTATACTGATCATGCTGCATTGAAGTATCTGCTCACAAAGAAGGATGCAAAGTCGAGATTAATTCGTTGGGTGCTGTTGTTGCAAGAATTTGACATTGAGATACGCGACAAGAAGGGCACCGAGAACGTAGTAGCAGATCACCTATCCAGACTAGAATCTGGGGAGACGAAAGATTTAGTGGATATAAATGAGATATTCCCGGATGAACAGATGTTGAGAGTGGATGAAGCACCTTGGTACGCAGATATTGTCAATTACTTGGCCAGTTCCATTCCACCGCCTGACTGATCCAGTCACCAGAGAAAAAAATTCTTCGTCGAGTTAAAATACTATTTCTGGGAGGATCCAATTCTCTATAGACGAGGAGCTAATCAGATAGTGAGGAGTTGCGTACCTAAAGAAGAAGTAAATGAGATTCTCGAGCACTGTCACTCATCCGCATATGCAGGACACTTTGGAGCTTCAAAAACAGCTGCAAAGATTCTACAATCAGGTTTGTTAAGAGATGTGACAGATGTCAACACACTGGGAATATCTCGAGGAGAAATGAAATGCCATTGAACAATATTTTGGAAGTGGAGATATTTGATGTTTGGGGAATTGACTTCATGGGACCTTTTTCCCTTTCATTCTCAAACCAGTATATCTTGGTAGCAGTGGATTACGTCTCGAAATGGGTGGAAGCAGTTGCATTGCCAACAAATGATTCAAAGACAGTAATTGGTTTCTTGAAGAAATACATTTTCACCCGATATGGTACACCGCGGGCTATAATCAGCGATGGGGGCAAGCATTTGTGTAATCGCCAGTTTGAGCAACTACTGAGTAAATATGGCGTTAAACACCGCGTTGCTACTCCATATCATCCACAAACCAGCGGGCAAGTTGAGGTATCTAATCGACAGCTGAAGAGAATACTAGAAGTCACTGTGAATTCATCTAGAAAGGATTGGTCTAAAAAGCTGGACGATGCATTATGGGCTTACAGAACAGCATTCAAGACCCCGATCGGCATGTCTCCATACCGCCTAGTCTTTGGGAAAGCATGTCATCTGCCATTAGAAATGGAGCATCGGGCATATTGGGCTATGAAACAGTTAAATATGGACTTGAATGCCGCCGGAGAAAAGCGTCTACTGCAACTGAATGAGTTAGATGAATTTAGAATGGAAGCTTATGAGAATGCAAAACTTTACAAGGAGCGAACCAAGAAGTGGCATGATATGCACATTCAGAGGCGAGTATTCGAAGTGGGGCAGCAAGTACTACTGTATAATTCGAGACTCAAGTTATTCCCAGGAAAACTACGATCACGGTGGTCGGGTCCCTACACAGTTACAAAAGTTCTACCATATGGGGCTATACAAGTGAGCAATGAGAATAAGGGTACCTTCACTGTCAATGGGCAAAGGTTGAAACACTACTAGGGCGGTGACTTCTCTAACCAAAAGTCAACCATTCAACTCGAGACGCAGGAATGAAGCAGCCGCAGAAAAGTCGAGCTATCGATTATAACTTAGCACTGGGTGGGAGGCAACCCACTGTATCCTTTTTATCTGTTTATTTACTTTATTATGTTTTCTGCATTAAATTAGGAAGTTTATTTTCAAATTCATTTAGTATTCCGTTATGTGGTCATCAATCATCTAGGCATTTAAAAGAGTCCAAGCACTGTGCACACGAGTCATCAAGTATCACACACAAGTTCGGGTTGATTTACGTTGTTTTGGGTAGTTGACTGTGGAATTCACGTATTTCGAGGAATATTATGTTTTCTAAATTTCACTGTCAATATTTTAAAAATATGTTTCTGAAAAATTTGGGGACGTTGAGAGTCGGGTCCTTTTTTTTTTTTTTTTTTGGGGACAAAAATGGCATTTTTTTTATTTTATTTCTTTATAAAAAAAAAGTGTGCCTATGCGATCGCATAGACATGGTGTCTATGCGACCGCATAGGTACCTACCGAAAGTTAAAGTCACCAAACCAATATACCTATGCGACCGCATAGGTTATAACCATGCGGCCGCATAGGTAGAAAAAGGCGTGGGTTTTTAACCCACGCCCGAATCATTTGCTAAGGGTTTCAATATTATTTTCGACCTCTCACTCTCCTCCCAAATCGATTTTAGGCTAACATCACACACCAATTCATTCGTTGCATTGTGATATAATTGATAGGAAATCCATTCTCTCCATTGATTAAACCCTACAAAGAAAAGGTATGTGTTCTTTCACCCCTCCCTCAATTCATTTCCGATTTTATTAATTATAAATGTAATTTTGGCGATTTGAGGGAGATTAGGATAGTTCTTGTACATATGGATTGATTGTGCTTGTGTTGTGCGAAAATTTGGAATGATTCTAAACCAAAATTCTTTCAATTTCCACCATTTCCACTCTATGCTTGTAATGTGTTTGATAAATTGTCACATTGATAATTTTTGGGTATTTTGATATATTTTGCCTTAAATTCATTTGATTGATGGATGTGTATGCGCTTGGTGATTGATTTTTGAATGGGGAACCATGTGAAATAGTAAATGTTTGGCTAGTATATGAAGGTCTCACAATGCATACAACATGTTCGATAAAATGCCCATTTTTGGTAATCTAATACATTTATGAACATCTAGCTTGGCATTTGACTATTCGATGAATGGAATAACTCGTTGTGATGTATTACCAAACAATGTGACTTAGACGACATCAACACACATGCACAAAAATAGCTAAGTCATAGCATGCCCACAGCACCCTCCGTCCCTTCGTTTACACTACTATTTGACACACCAAACGAACTCCGATTGAGCTGAAATTTGGGTATGTGCTAGACCTCATTACATACTTCTATATGCCTGGAGGTTGCCCGAGACAATCTTGATAATTCTCGATGGTGCCTGGGGCCGAATGTGTACACTCAATCATGACTCCAACCCTTTAACTATTAGCATATTCTTCCAAATTTTCTTATTTTTTCATATGGACTATACATTTATACTACTCTAATCATCATACATTGTTCATTACACCGTGGTAATATACATGCTTATTGAAACAAGTTTGGGGGATTTGTGCTTTACGTGCTTTTCATTTCATGCGATTTCTCGCTGTATAACAAGATGTCTAATGCTAGCTATTTTCCAACTTTGCAGGATGCCACCAAAACGAACTTCTAAAGGAAAGGAGAAGGTCGGCTCATCATCCGGCACAGCACGCACTCAAGTGCTTGAAGGAGGTATACAAAGATTTTTGACCGCCGAGGCAGCAGTCTTTTATGAAAACATAGTGAGTCGATGGACAGTGACACCAGAATGGGCTGTTAAATTGGAAGACTTTCCTGGTTTCGAGCTGACTACTTTAGTGCAGAACTGTGGATGGAATAAAATAGTGGAGCAGCCACATCGGAGTTATGAATTGTTGGTGGGGGAATTTTACGCCAACTTCAATACAGAAATTGACACACCAGGGTCCGACCACCTACATCAGACTTGGGTCCGGGGAAAATGGATCACATTCTCACTCGAAGTTATTCAAGACTACTACCAGCTCACGTGGGAAAACATAACGCCTATACCAGGTGACTTCAATTGGCCTGAAGTGGCGGAGATCTTATTGGGGCGACAAAATGCATGGCCACTCCCCACTACCGAGTGGCATCAGATTGAGCTGACACCGTCTATAGCAATCATGTGGCTATTTATGTGCCACAACATTGAGCTGACCTCTCACAGGACCACATTTATAGATCCCACAGCTGGATTCCTTTATCACTTGGTGCGAGGTAATAAGGTTGATCTTGCCACTCTTTGCTATGATCAGATACATCATGTGGGCACTTTGGGAGATAGACACAGCTCAATGATCTTTCCAAGCCTCATCTCCGGAATTTGCATAGCTGCTGGTATAAATATTGTATCTGGGGAAGTGGTTGCCAAACCCAGCCCCACCATAAAGCGCAGTACCTTGGAGGCCCAAGACAGAGCCAGGTTAAAGCACTGGGAGATGCAAGAAATTGAAAGTAGCAGACAGCAAGAATAGCAAGGTCACGAGCAAGCAGAGCAAGAGATGCCTCAAGCTCCTCCATCACAGACTGAGTTAAATGCACAGTTGTGGCGCCATATTTTCACCACCACCACGGGGACCAGTCGAGACGTGCAGAGTCTCCAGCAGGCTATGAGGACTTTGACGACTGAGATGCATACAGCCCACCGTGATATCCGCATTTCCACTGATATGTCACGTGCTGCTCGCCAGGATGCCCAGACAGTTAGGAGGGAGATGGACACTATGAACGGTCGACTCAGTGTGTATGTGGGCAGGGTGGATGGCATCCAGATGAGGGTAAATGAAACCTGAGAGCATTTGGGACGTTTGGAGACACGTGTTGAGGGAATCCATGATGAAATGACACAGCAGTCAGCACTGATGAGAGAGATCTTGGCGCGCCTACCTCCACCTCCAGATGATGATACTGCAGGATCTAGCTTCCCATCGCGGCCCCCATTTTGATCAGGGGAGTATCATTTGCCTCATTTGTATTCATTTTCCTTATATTCTACCTTCTAAACTTAATTTTCGCATTGTGGACAATGTCTTGTATAAGTTTGGAGGATGGTGGCATAATTTGATTAAGACTTCGGCATGTAACTAATTGCATTTCCACAATCTAGATTTATTTTGACTAATTGTTGCATGAGGCATGCTTGTGAGTGAATATTGATTATGCTTATATATGCTTGTGTGAGCTTAATCGCCTTGCCGGCTATGATGTTACTATTGGATTAGTACATTTCAAAACTTTGAAGTCGGTGTTAATTAGGCTAACTAATACTTGTGGATGCAATACTTGACATTCTTTATGCACGTCATTCATGCTTTACATGTTAGGTAAGTGATTGGGGTTTTGAGCATAAAGTAGAAAGATAATTATAACCCTCGATTGAATTAGCCCGTAAAGTACCTTAAGACAGTTTGGTAATAGTTGAGCTATTATAGGAGAACATTGAAATGAGTGAGGCTCCATGCATGAATTATTATGTGGATTGCCTAGACCAGTAGGATGAAGAGTAGGTGAAAGTCTTAAATTGAGGGTTGGTTTTGGATACCAGATGTCTAGAAAAATAAGGGCATAAACTTAATTTGTGAGAATAAGACACTTCTTTTTCAGCCTTTTATGACTCGAGCAAGTAAGCCTATAAGGATATTTCAAAATTTGGTGCCCTAAGGTCAACTGATCTGGGAGTCACCGGCCTAAAGCTCGATACATGGGTCATATAGAAAGTAAGAAGTAAAGAAGTTAATAAAAAGTCATCTGATCGAGCCTTTATAACTCGGGTGAATAAGCCTGCAAGGGTTTAAAACCTGATGCCCTAAAACCAACTGGTTTGGGAGTCACCGGCCTAAAGCTCGTTACATGGGTTATATAGAAAGCAAATGAGAAGATGATATATATAAAAAAAAAAACCAGAGAAAAGTAAGAAAAACAAAAGGAGACAGTAACAAGAAGAAAAGCCCTTGGACAATTGGTGGAAGAAACTATACCTTTGAGGCAAGGCAAGTAACCTAGTTTAGTCTTGAGTGTCGAAGCAATCAAAACTAGGAGAGCCTTCACATGTTGACGTGTGAACTTGTGATAGTGAAATTAATCCGAACTACGAGAGGGTGAGAACTAAAGCTAGGTAAACTCATAAATTTTAAACACAACCCCGGGATAATTGAGTGAAAAGAATAAGTTTGGGGGGTTGTGTATCTCTCGAGCGAGTAAGGAGACATTTGACCACTTGGGGTCGGGACTCAAACTCATCATGAACTTGATATGTTAGCATGAATCCACACACACACACGTCAAGTATGCACTTCACAGGTAAATGTTGATGTCATCTTGCACTGATAAATTTTCATAAAATCAATTACTTAGTCCAATCCTGAGCCAAGGCAAGGTGTTAAGCCATGTTTGTTCAGAATTATATCACTATCTTGTTTGAGGACAAACAATAGTTCAAGTTTGGGGGGTTTGATAAGTGTGTTTTTGCACATTTATTTACATCACAAACATGACTTAAATACAAGTAAAATGATTGAATTGCTACTTAACTTTGTCAAATTCATGCAATGTAGGAAATTCTATGGAAATAGTGGAATTCAGGAAAAAAGAGTCGAAAAATGACCAAATTGGAGCAAAATGAAAATCAGGGACCAAATTGCAATTATCTGAAAGTTGACCCGATGAACACATCAAGCAATTGATCAAGCCAAGCACCAATTGGAAGTTATAAGGGAACATTGGAGCAACTAGGAACAAAAGAGGAGGTCAAGGAGTGAAGGAATGAAACTTGAGGACTAAAATGACTCAAACTAGAAGTTAGCTCTACTATGCGGTCGCATAGTATAAAACCTATGTGGTCGCGAGTGAACCTCCAGGGATTAAAAACGCCATTTTTCTTAAACCTATGCGGTTGCATAGGTTATGCCTATGCGGTCGCATAGGTATAATTTTCCCCTGAATTTTGCAGTTTCCTTATATGATTGCAACTCCTTTGGTAACCTAATTTGGACGGGTTTAAATAGCAACAAGACATCCAGAAGCCGCACAAACGACTTGGGAGGCAAAAATATTCATCTTGGAGTGGATTTGAAAGCAAGAACAAGAATTGATGCAAGATTTAGAAGATTTATTCAAGTTTTGATAACCCGGTGATGTATTTTATTCATACTTTGTTAGATTTCGTTATTTTTATCATGATAGGCTAGATTTTTGCAAATAGGTGATCGATAAACCATGTAATTATTATTAAACTTGCTATTTCATGATTTTGAATTATTAGTTCGATGGGATATTTGAATGGATTATATTGGTTTATTTATTTCCACAATTAATGTGCACTTGATTTGTGTGAATTTGGTGGTTTAATTCTGAATTTGAGAAAATTAGATTAAACTCGACATATATAATTCATCATAGGGTCCGATAGGGGATAGAAATATACACCTATGCCCTATGTAAATCTTTAATTGCTCACAAAAAGATTTTATGGGTTCTTGTATAATTGCATCCGTCATAGAGATATAGGCTGATGACTTATAAGAATAGGTTCAATACATCTAGAGAGAGTATTGAATAGATTTAGGAGCATTGATTTATCAAATTCTTATTGAATTATCAAAATTGTGAAATTAGGATTTAATTAGTAATTATTTGGGAATTCGTGATCCTAGTGCATTCGTTTTACATAGATTTTCATAAATTGACAATATATTTCATTTATTTTTGATAACATTTCGTAATAGAGTCATTAGTTAAGAATATTTAAGTAATTAGGGTTTGATTTGAAATTAGGGTTTTTCAATTTGGAGATTTCTCCCAAAATTAGGGTTTTTGATTCCAAAATTCGTTTTAACTCAATTAGTTTCGGTTAAAGCTAAAATAAGTAAAATTGAACTACTCTTTCTCTGTGGAACGATACTCGGACTTCTAAAGTCCATTTTATTACTTGTGACGACCCGTACACTTGCGGTAATTTAAATCGAAAGAAATATTTCGCGAACACTTACCAGAGAATCTCATTTTTTGAAGTGAACCTTTAGTCCAAAGGACAAAAACACCCTCCCATGTCCACACTAAATTACCAATATGCCCCCTCACTGACCCAAAAACTAAGGACAATGTTGGGAGGGTAAGACCGTAATTTTGTGGCACAATTAATTACTCTTGTTGTACACGCAAGCTGTATTCTCTAAATGGTATGACACATGGGAGCCACAGTTGCTGGAAAAAATTGAAAAATAATTTGTTGTAATGAATTTTAATGAGTAATAATATGGCTCAAACGGGGGCTATATGGATTAAAACAATCTGGACGTATGTGGTATAATTGTCTTAACGAATATTTGTTAAATGAGAGTTATAAAAATGACGATGTCTGCCCATGTGTTTTCATAAAAAAAATAAATAGTGGATTTGCAATTGTAGCAGTTTATATTGATAATTTAAATTTAATTGGAACTCTTGAAAAGCTCAACAAAACTCCTAATTATTTCGCAGATGGATTATCTGTTCACCAATCTACATATACAGAAAAAGTTTTAAAACGTTTTTACATGGATAATACAAATCTGTTGGCATCACTTATGGTTATTCGATCACTTGATATGAAAAAAGATCAATTTCATCCACTTGAAGATGTAGAAAAAGTTCTTGGTCCTAAAATATCATATCTTAGTACAATTGGAGCATTAACTTATCTTGCAAATTACACTTGACCCGACATGGCTTTTTCTGTAAATCTCCTTACAAGATATAGCTCTACTCTAATTCAAAGACATTGGAATTGTGTTAAACATATTTTCCGTTATTTAAAGAGTACCATTGATTTGAGATTATTTTATTCTCAAAATTCGAGATCTGCTTTAGTGGGATATGCAGATTGAGGTTATCTATCTGACCCACATAAAGCTAAATCACAAACAGATTATATATTTACAAGTGGAGGAACAACTATATTATGGAGATCCGTGAAGTAATCATTGACAGCAACATCCTCAAATCATTATGAAATTATTACAATCCATAAAACAAGCCAATAATACGTATCATGCAGATTAACTTCAATAAAGGATAGTCCAACAATTTTGTATGAAAATAATGCGGCTTGTATTGCACAACTCGGAGGAGGCTATATCAAAGGTGACAGAACGAAGTATATTTCTCCAAAATTCTTTCATATACATGAGTTTCAAAAGAATGGCGACATCAATATCCAACAAATTCTCTCAAGTGGTAATGTAACATATTTATTTACAAAAACACTGCCAACGTCTACATTTGAGAAATTAGTTCATAATATTGGAATGGGTCGACCCAAACATCTTCAGTGATCAACATCAAAAGAAGTAGTTAAACTCTTTTTTCTTCGCTTAGGTTTTGTCTCACTGAATTTTCCCAGCAAGGATTTAATGAGGCAATATTTATTTTTAGTACTCCAAAGCAACTATACTCTTTTTTCTTCGTTTGATTTTTTTTCCATTGTATTTTTATCAAATAAAGTTTTAACGAGACAGATATTTTGTAATATGTCATTCAAAGGGAAGTGTTGTAAAATGAAAGTTTATCAGGGTTTAGAAGTGAATGATAATTATACCCATGCAACCCTAAAAATTATTATTGTTGTATCCCTGATTCTGCCTTATAAGTACAGGGCTTCGGTCCTTAATAAAATACACAAAAGTCTATTGACTTTTCTTTGTTCTATTCTCTTTTCTTCATTTTTATAACATATATAAATTTTTATGAAAATTAAAAACAAGTTATTTATTTTAAAAGTGTTCATTTCATTTATATTAAGAGTCTCATAACAATTTATTGCCTAGGGTCTCATATTTCTTAGGGCCAGCCCTGCTTTCTATAAAGATGCTCGTGCGATCGTACAAGGTTAGCACTTGTGAGCACAAGGATTAAATTTATGTCATGATGCATTTTAGTCCCTGTTTCGTCTTTCTTTTGAACTTAAGTCCATAATAATTGTAAGTGAATCCCCTTATCTTTCCAAAGAGAGAAGAGCTTATGTCCATTGCATGTTTAACACATGGCATCATCTTAACGTTTCACTAGTCAAGTTATATTGTGTCAATTCTATTCGTCATAAGCATATGGCCGCCTGACCATTGGCTGAAAGCCATCATCCTATGTTTATAGTCCTACAAACTAAAAAGTTGATTGAGCAAATTTGTTATAGGGCTGTCAAATCTTTCAAATGTACGGAGTATTTTGGTCGAAGTGATGCTTGGGGAAGATGTCATTCACAGGAAATGTCAATTGACCAGAAAATGCACTACAGCAAAAGGTGGTGCCTCGCCTCAAAAGTGAGGAAATAGTGGCCAACAGCCGGTTGACCCGACCAGTTTTCCAAAGAGGCCTTTGACCAATTAAAAAAAAAAAAGCAAAATGTTTAAAATATTGAAAATCAAGAGAAATCCAAATTTACCCTTACTATTTAAAGAAGAAAGAGAAGAGAGTAAGGAAATAGAAAAATTACTGTAGCACTGATAAAAAAGGAAAAATAGACGACCCATATTTAAAGTTTTTATGTTGATTTTTGGAAAAAAAAAACATGATTTTATATACATGTGTTGATTTTTGGAAAAATGCTTGATTTTTGGATAAGGATAATAGTTTGGGAGGAAGAAAATGGAGTAGAGATCGTCGAAAATGGAGTTTTCCGGCGATCTCCACAAAGGAGACGTAAGCCCAGCCGACTGGGCCTAAAGCCGACTGGACCGTTTAGGCATGCCCAGACGACCCAGACTCACCCAGACGGCCCAGTCGACTGGGCCGTCTGGGCCGTCTGGGCGCCCGATCGACTGGGCCGTCTGGGCGCCCGGTCCGCCCAGTTGACTGGGCTTCCTGGCGCCCAGACGGCCCAGTCATCTGGGCCGACCGTCAGAGGCCCAGATTTTTTTTTTAAATTGCTTATTTATTTATTTCCTTTAATTTTTTAAGTTAACTATTTATTTTAATTACTTATATTGTGTTGTCTAATATTTAATTATTATTTGAATTGTTTAATTTTAATGTATATTATGTATTTAAAATTATTTCTTT